>NW_023270451.1:21845639-21886984 GCF_011800145.1 Mirounga leonina
TTTCTTTCTTTCTTTCTTTCTTTCTTTCTTTCTTTCTTTCTTTCTTTTCTTTCTTTCTTTTAGGAAAAATTTGGGCAATAGTTTTGGCATCATAATATTTTCTTTCACTTTTAGAAGCATTCTTTTCTTTTCTCAATATTAAACACATTCAAAGATTGATGCTGCCCTGAGAGCGTTGTAAGAAGAATTTCAAACTTCAGGTTAGAATGGTCCCTGCAGGTAGCTTTAGTACTATGTACTTGGTGACCTACAGTGTCCAGCACACAGTAGGCGTTCAAGAAACAGCTGCTGAAAGAGTTCTAGTAACTGGAGCAAGTGCTTTATCCCAACTGAGAGTTAATAGTAATGCAGGTATTAAGAAGGAAAAGCTAAAGGCAAAATCGACACAAAATATTCCTCTTACTGCATTATTATTATTATTATTTTTTGGCTCTGCAATTCCTTTCACAGTTTCTACTTATAATGCTGTGAACAGTTTCAACATTCCTGAGCCAAGCCAGTTATTAATTCCTTAAGAAAATTAAATTTAAAAAAAAAGCAAAAAATTTTTTCAGTCTTGTTAGTAGAGTTATTTAAATTTCACCTAATGTAACAATATAAACTCAGAGATTTTTAAAAGTATTAACTATGGATACTTTTAAGAATATTGGGGATTTTATGAACCATAAAAAGGAATTGTTACACTCTAACATTTTTAATTCATTTTTCAAATATTAGTCCATTAAGACATTTCATTTCTCTGATCTGATTTTTCCCCAAGGCAAAAAGTGTATATTTGTTTATGTAAAGGATCAATAGAAAAGTGATTCTCAGAAGGAAAATCATTAAATTCTCCTCCCCAGAGATAGATAGAGCTCTACTCAATAAGGCATGAAGTAGTTTTACTTCTTATTAATAACTCCAGATAAATGATTCTTGTTTCTGGATGTGCCTGTATCTCCAGGTTTAAGTTCACATTCTTGTTGGCGACTCTCAAAGCACAAAAGGGAGCCTGGGTTTCTGTACACCTTCACAGGGAAGCCTTAGGTTATTCACTCAGGAGAGCTAATTCCTCTGCCCATGATGGTAAAACAAGCCAGATTTCCAGGAGGAGAGTCCTAGGGGAGACAACGAGACCATCCCTAACACTTTGAGCACAGAGGCAATTTCAAGGCACTGGCAAGTAGCACTAAGAAGATAGGCAGAAGTAAACAATCCTCATAAAAATAGGGTCTGCTAGAGGCTGAGTGAGTGGTCTCTGTTTAACCAGGGCATCATTTTTTGTCCCTTATACCAATCTTTAATAGTAAGTAAAAAAAGTTAAAGAAATATCATCTAGAACTCATATAGCGACTATAAGTTTTCAAAAATATTTTTATTGATATCATCCTAATATGATCCTCAGAACATATCTGTAAGAGATATTTTGTAAATGGAATCATGTTATACAGAATAGTGAAGTGACTCTTCTAAAATCACATGGAAATGGAGTGTCCAGGTGCCGTTCAGATTTCATAATTCCGAATATCAAGCTCTGTGTATAGTTCAGTGCTGCCCTTTTGCAAGGAGAGAATTTAGAATTCTCGTCTCTGCCCTCATGACAGAGACATTTGGAAAACACAGACTCACTAATTATCTACATCCTAAAGCAAAATTTGAGTTAATTGTCACCATTTATTTTCATGGAGGAATTTAGTCAAGTAATTATGAAAATTATTTCAAAGCACAAAATCTGTTGGCAATGATGGACTCTAATGAGCAAATATTAAGCTGCTACATTAGTTCTCCAAAATTAGTGCCCTTTCTATTTCTTCCTTAAATGTAACAATTTCTTCAAGAAGAATTAGATATTATTAGTCCTTGACATCAAAAGCCATGGGGAACTAATTACATAAAGTTGAATGAATATCTTAACTTTGTTGTCTGGCAGGCCATGCCCAAGTTTCTTCATGGAAAGCCCCTAAGTAGAGGTAAATAGAAAACACCTGGACCCAATAGGCACAGAGAAGGAAGTGTATAATTGTGGTTGAAGATAGCCAGCTGTCCGCAGAACCCATTTCCTCTTTCTCTATGCTATTCACTAAGGCTGCAGGTAGTCATGTGACTTAATGCTACACAGTAGAATCTGGAAACAGAAGTGATGGATGCCAGTTTCAGGCCTGGCTCATAAAAACTCCTCTAAGCCCTTTCCCCATTTGCTAGCTTGATGAAATAGGCACAATGGTCTTGGAAGCCATGTGCTGAAGATGACAAAGCTACAAAATGGAACAAGCCCAGAGCCCTGAATCACCATATGAACAAGAGCTACCTATCAATCGGGAAGTTATGTAAAAGCTAAACTTCTATCGTGTTTGAGCTATTTCACAGTTTGGAGTTCATTTGTGACAGCAGGTAGCATTTCTTTGTCTAATGTGTCTAACTCCCAGCATATGCACAGAAAAGACATTTTTGCATTTAGAATGTTCAGCAAGATTTCAGGCCTTGCAATGTGGACAGCTTGAGCACCATGATTTTGATGAATAATAGAATTATTGTCTTACATGGAATCATAATCACATGGGTATTAGTGTGGCCCTTTCAGGAATGAAGCTTAAAGTCTAGTGTAGCCCTCTGTTTTAGTTCCCTTAGAGTAGAATATTCCTCTCCTTGAGCAGGGCATTGACCTGAATCACCACCAACCTGGATACATCCTCATGAGGAATGAAGGGAGGATGGGGAGGACATGATTACTCAGAGGTATCCTTGTTGATGCTCTTCTCATATCCGTTTGGTACTTGATAAAGCTTGTGAGTAGGACTACTTGGTGTTGGTGATTTCTGTTACCCAAAAACTGAGCCCCAGCCTTCTTTGATCATTTATATGAGCAACCACTGTGTATATGAAGCAGAATTTATTATATGATAATCAAAAAGCAACTTTATTTTTATTCTCATTGCACTTTTAAAAGTACACTGTGAGAGCTCCTTTGTCTTCTGCCCCTGAATTAAATTTAGGGAATGTCTGAGTATTATCATATAATACATAGGCTCAATTCAGTAATTACTATGCCTAATCCACTGTTGTGATTAAAATTTTTAAATTCCTTTTAAGATTCACATTTGGTCTGCTTCATTCTTCTGCAAGATAACTATCTGCAGTGGGAGAGTAGAGCATTTCTTTCCCTTCCTTGTACTTGAAACTAGTTAGAAGTATTTAGACTTAGAGGAATAAAAGATCTGTTGATATTATTATGTGGAAATACAATATCTGATATCTAATAACCCAAAGGTATAAAGTTAATATAACAAAAGTGAGAATGTCTACAAATAGAGGAAAATTAATTTTTTCTGATAATCATATCTTAACTACCACCCAGTAGAAACTGTTGAATATCAGCCAAATAATAATTTTAAATTTCAGGCCTTAAATCTTAATTCCATCCAGAATGCTGGTGTTTGATTTTAGGAAAAAATAATATATTTTCTTACTGAATTATAATTCAGTGCGAGAATGTGTTACCTCAGGCAACCATATGAGATACTATTAAAAATGCAATTTATTCTACTACATAAAAATAACTAAAAATGCTGCAAATCGCAGAAGTGATGTAAGCAATGAACTGAAACATATTTCAAATCCATTAAATTTCAAAGTATGTTCATTCTACTTCTACACATAAACCAGCACTCGAGAAAGTCAGTGTTGTTTATTAAAATCTAAATTTCATTATAAGAAGAAAACATTTTGAATAACGTCGATAATTGTTGAAGCTGAGTGAGGAGTGCATGGAGATTCATTATATGTTCTCTAACTTTTTTGTGTGTGTTTGAAAATTTACATAATAAAAATTTGTGTTATGATAATTGTGAGAACTCTACATGAACAAAAAGATATTTACACTTGAGCCGATTTATTTAATTACTGGTAGGAAATCAGTGTGGCTCTTTCTCTGAAAGTCAGCTTTCAAAAGGAAAATAAGGTAAGTGAAGAGGGTAAAGTATATCCATTGGAAATAGTTGCCAATCAAAGGGGAAGATCATTTCTAGAAAGTATAGAAGATTTGGTATCACCCCAACACCCCAAGAACCAGAAAAATCTAAAGTTAACACATTAAATGTGTACCTTCATCAAGGTGAAATACCCCAAAGGTGCCAGTTGATCCCTTGTGCCAATCTAAATTTAAATGGCTATTTGTGTTTCAACAGCTTTGCAATGTATAACCACCTATATAACCACGTATAACTAGAATCCTGACTTTTATATTAACCACTATGTTGTTTCTTGTTAATTTTACCATATATAGATGCATCCCTAAATGACATTGGCTTGGTTTTATCTACTTCTGAACTTTATGTAAATGAAGTAATATTATATGTATACTTTATTGACTTGTTTCTTTCACGTAAAAAGACATTTGAGAGGTTCATCCAATGTTGATGTGCTCACCTGCAGTTCATTTATTTTTATTGCAATTCTTTGGTATGAATATATTGCCAATTTATTTTTGCTGCTTTTTCATTAACAGTCTACTTTTGATGAACTTTGAGGATGTGTTAATTTTCTAGTTATTACAAACAATGCCACCTTGTTATTTGTACAGATATGAACCAATCTAGGATAAATCTAAGTGGAATTGCTGGGGCAGTGAGTATAGGTTCAAGTGTTTTAGGTAGTGTCAAACTGGTTTCCAAAATTTTTGTGCCAATACCCATCAGCATGTAGAAAGTCCCATGGCTTTATAGACTTACTAATACTTTCATTTTTTGCCACAGGCATATTTTCTCTTTTAAATGAAGCAATACCTATAATGATAAATAAGCACCAGGAAAAGAGAAAAATGATGCAATCTGAACCCAAGTTTATTACTAGCCTCAAGAGTTTCACATATTTTTCAGAGTCTTGCCAATAATAATTTTAAAAAATAAAAGTAAGGCGTACCCGCTGGGAGTCACAAGACAAGTACTTCTAAAGTAAGTCGGAAATAACTGTTTGGAAAAGCTACAATTAAGGGAGCAGAACTTTTAAATGAATAAAAATTAATATTGACATTTAGGATATATTACTTATATTAGATCTCTTCATTTGTCCATTTTAGATTAACTTCCACCCTTCCCCATCCTGCTCTCCATTCTGGGAGGCTGACCTTTCTGGGACCCATTGCCATCTGGCTTCTGGTTGGATTCAGCCAATGGAGAACTCCAACAGAAAACAGGAAGGAAAAAGCTCCCTGTTGTGGGACCTGGTCTATGTGCCAGAGGTTTCAGCTCCTCTCAATGGATCATCTCCACCAGATCCTCTCATTTTGGGTTCCAGTAACCTCTTACCCCCGTTATCCCTTCAGGCCTAGGTATGGTAACAGCTTTGCTGTTACAGTCTCCAAGGTATCCCACCCTCTACTGTGCTTCCCTGGCCAACCTTTATAAGTACTTTTGTTAATAAACCTTTTTTGAGTTATCCTAACTTGAATATAGTATCTATTTCCTGCTGGAACACCGATTGATACACTATTCTAGTAGTTCTAAGACCTTAGTGTGTATTAAAGTCAGCTGGCAGACTTGTTAAACTACAGATTGTTAGGTACCACCTCTGGAGCTTCTGATTCAATAGATCTTGGCTGCAACCTGTGAATTTACATCTCTCACAGTCTCCCATTACAGTTTGATACTGAGGGGCCAAACTTTGAGAACTATTGTAATATCTGTTTCAAGTTCAGCAGGGCTTAGCCACCATTGGTCTAAAAGACAAAAACTCCTTTGAGGAAGGAATGTTGCTTGAGTGGGGTAATATGCCAGAAGCCCTAGATATTTAAGAGCAGGGAAGGAGGTTATAAAACATCTTAGGTGGTAACAGAAATACTCTTTTTCTATTTCTCTTTCAATCTCTCTCTGATTCAGTGAACTAAAAAAAAAAAAAAGGCTATTTCTTTTATTTTGCTCTTTTCTTCCCTGAAATAAATGAAATCTATTTTAGTTAGAAAAACTTCATAGAAAAAATGCTTCTTGGGGTGCCTGGGTGGCTCAGTCATTAAGCATCTGCCTTCAGCTCAGGGTCCTGGGATCGAGCCCCGCCTTGGGTTCCCTGCTTGGCGGGAAGTCTGCTTTTCTCCCTCTCCCACTTCCTCTGCTTGTGTTCCCTCTCTCGCTGTCTCTCTCTCTCTCTCTGTGAAATAAATAAATAGAATTTTAAAAAATTGCTTCTTTAGGAGCATAAAAAGTAGCATGTTAAATTACATAGCTTGGAAAATATTGTTAGTTTCTCTTCTCCAAATGGCAAATGGAATAGGGAGCGTGTAAAGAGAAAATTACCCAGGTGAAAAATGTACTGTCTATTTAAAGCACTTTGGCCCATTGGAAAATGGTAGGACGAAGCCAATATTTATTGAGCATCTACTACTTGCCAGTCTTTTATAAACATTAACTCCTTTTATCCTACCCCACCCACACCAAATCCATGTTGTAGATATTATCCCCTGCATTTTAAAATGAGGAAGCAGACGATGAGAAGTGAAATAGCATGTCTAAAACCATATGGCTCATGATAAAGTTACTGGAAACTGGGTCTATCTCCAGTGACTATGATTTCCCCACTAAGCCACACTGACCCCAAAGTATAACATAAAGACTGTCATGGATGCTAGGTGGCCTTCAGGACTGAAGGACTTTGCCCTCAGAATATTGCCAGTTGACAGCTCTCAGCTCTCAGTTATCTCTGGGAATTGCCCTCAATTTCCTACCATCATACTCCTTCCTTTGGTAGCCTATATCTAATCATTGAGGGGGATATTGAGGTAGTATAAAGTCTTATATCCCTTGGTAGACCTTTCTGTAATTGGACCACAGTCCAACTACTCCCTCTATCTAGTCCTGCTTCCTCCTCTTCCCTTCCATAATGGCTGACCCTGACAAAATTCTCTAATAAATTGTCAGCATGCTAATCTCCACCTCAGGGACTATTTCCCAGAGAACCTAACCTATGACAAAGATAGACCCTTTTGCTTTTTTAGATTGATGAGACAATAAGGAATGGCTCACAAAACTGTAAATTTCCTTATAATGTCAGATGATTTATAATTTGGGTGCTCAGAGCTCCATTAAAAATGTTAACAGTGATTTTACTGAAAAGGTCAATAACTCCTGTACCCAGTCTTGAATAAATAAATGAGTTTCTAGCAGAACAAACAAAAACAGAAAAATTGAGGACCAGGTAGGATCTTTAAGAATATCTGAATACACATTTTACTGCCCTATCTCTTTCTCTCTCTTTCTTTTTCTGATATTTTCTTGTTCTCATGCTCTCCCTCTTCCTCTCCTCCCTCCCTCTTCCTCTCTTTCCCTTCCTCTTTCTCTCCCTCCCTTACTCCATTACCTTCCTCCCTCATGTTCTGTTTCTGTTTTTCTGATCCTTTCTCTCTTTTTTCTGAAGCATATATCTTGTGTTTCAGAGATTTATTTTTCGTTATGTTTCTTCTTTTCCAGTTTTTGAAGGGAGGCTCAGCATTTACTGCATTTTGATTGAAGTAATCTTTATGCCCCTGTTTAGTAAATCCCAAAAATAATTATTTTCTTTGTGTTGTGGTGGCAGCAATTTTATTAGCTTTCTGTCCCTTAAGATACCTAATCTTTTTTCCCCAACCACCTTAGTTGACCTTATAAATCCCAGGAAGAAGTTTTATAAATGACAAAGTTGCTTATTTATGGAATATTGATTTGAACCTAGGTAAGGTAGGTGCTTACTTATCTAACATAATTGGAACTAGTAGTTGTTAAGTTAATCAAAACCCAGTTTGAAATGAGTAGGCATACAAGTAATACATACATTTTAAACATTTTAACTTTAAAAATATAAATATATGTTCATTTGCCAATCTTTTCAGTGGAGTTAAGGTCTTTTTATTAAGCATGGATCAGATGATCAGAGTTCCACAGCATTTTCTTTCCCAAACCAGTCATGTATCATCCTCAAGTTTTAGTTTCATTTTCTTTAATGTGGAGCAAAACTCTTTAAGACACTTGTGAAGCAACTTAAAGAGAAAATTTTCCCTAATCACACCCCATGTTTCAGTGTTCTTATCCACACCTAATATGGCAAGAGCTATATAAGCAATTCACTTTAATTGAGTATTTCTAAAGTATGCAACTTAGATTCCACAGAAACCAGAATTCTTCAAACTTGTATTTTATTGGTTTGTTTATACTGATTGTCATAATTTCAATGTCACACACATTTGGCACTAACAGGTTTGGCACTAACAATCACAACTTACTCTTAGTAAGTATACAACTCACTTTGAAGTAGCACAAATATGTGGGCGGGCCAGAGAGTGGCCTAGTAGTCCATGAGCATGTCGTATGCCATGGACATCAATTGGTATGATTTACAAAAGGAATGGAGAGTGGTAGTTAAGTCGGCAAACTGGTTAATTCAAAGTTGGTTAAAAGAACTTCTACATTTCTAAACCTGAAGGGTTAACTCAATTATTCTCAGGTTATCTGTGTTCTCTGAAAATTAATTTACTTTTCTAAAATGTTACTTAACTTTCATAATTTTCATCCAGTGCCCCATCCCTACCATACTTGTCAGTAATACCTATTGTATCTAAAATATTGTGGAAGAATTTTGTTCTATGTGGTCATCACCAGATTGTGTATTTTCATAGAATGAATACTTAGAGAATTAGCCAAAGAGAGTGTGTGTGTGTGAGAGAGAGAGAGAGAGACAGAGAGAGACAGAGAGAGAGAGAGATTAGTGGAAATTCAGGAGATATTTCAATCATAATAATCATCATAATACATTTTTAAAAAAATCTCTGAATCCTTTTAAGAAATGTTAGTGTTTCCTGGTAGCAGATTCAGTTTTGACATTCTTCTCAGGATTAGGGATGAACTCACAAACTAATTGTAGTCAATTTAGGATTATTTTATCACTAAATATAATTTTGCAAACCATGGTCAAGTACCATAATTTTAGGAAAAGAACCAATTTTTTTCTCAAAAAGTCAGAATGGATGACAGCTTGGGCAAGATAAATACTAATCAAATCCTTTGACTTGGAATTAAAAATGAAATATTTTAAGTAAATTTTTGAGGTATAAATATTAATTTTTTTCTGAAAGTAGAGCTATACAGTAGGAGAAAGGAAAGGTAGAGAGAGGTAAGCACCACCTCAATGATTAGCACATCTCCCTTTCCTCAGTTTCCAAGTTGCCCCCAAATATGGATAAAGTTAGGGCGGAGCTTTCTAAGAATCCCAAGAAGAGAAAGATGAGTAGCAGTCACTCTCAAATAGGTCAAACTGACAAGCCACAGTAAAAATAACACCCCTCCCCACAGTGCAACTGTAAAAAAAATTCTAGATAATATGCATGTATTGTCTGAAATTATGCATTGCTGGAAGAGATAACTAAGCCTGTGAAAGTTCAGAAGCTCTGTCAACAGAATTCTTCTGTGTCTGTTGGCTACCTTGGTGGTTTAACCTCCCACTGCAACAGAGAGTATTTTAGTGAGCTCAAAGGGAAGGCTCAGAAGATCCCTCTTTGACCTTGGATAGCACTTCTTCCCCTAAAGACTAAAGAATGACTTGGCATTTGGAAGACTGCTCTCACAGTGAGGGGGCACTCATCTACCTCTGCCACAGGTGAAAGAGAGGTTAATGAGACTGTCCCATGACTTGGGTTCTACCACAATGGTTCTAGTCTTGAAAAAGTACCCACAGGAGACTGCACTGATTACATTTATGAAATCTCACAAGTCCTGGTAAATTATACAAGATATGTTTAAAGAATCATTGATATTAACTTTTTCTTGTTCCTTTAATGTATGTTGGATATTTTGAAGTTGTCTAAAAATTCTAGCAGGGCATATGAGCCCCTAGCCAGGGCCCTGTTACTCCAGCCCATGAAAACGGACCCAGCATTATGAGAAACACACATTTCCTCCTTTTAATACTCGCTCAAACTGATTCTTAAAAAGAAAAAGTATTAAATTTTTTAAATGCTTAGAAGAGGAAAAGAGATCTATTGGCAGGAAGTAAGCAATACAAAAGTCTTTTTTAAAGACTTGTAGTATTTATATGATAACCAAATACACCAAATCCCAAATCAGGAGATGCATTGTGATAGTAATATATTTATGCCAAGATGAAGATAATAAGCTGGCTATATGAAATTGAGAGTGTGCCTAAACAAACAGATTCACAGAAGACAAAACTGTATAATCAAAAATTGGGACTGGAGCCCTGGGTGACCCAGTTGATTAAGCGTCCAGCTGTTGGTTTCGGCTCAGGTAGTGGTCTCCAAGTCATGAGATTGAGGCCCCTGTCAGGCTCCACACTCAGCGCAGAGTCTGCTTAGAGTTTCTCTACCCATCCCCTCTAAAATAAATAAATAAATCTTAAAAAAAAATTGGGACTAACAATTTTCAGACATCTTCTTGAAAATGTATCTTATGTTTGCAAATTTCACATTGATTTCCAAAATTTTTCAGAATCAGACTTTAATAAACCTATATTTGGTACATAATTTCAGTTCTCTCCGTAATGCTAGGAGTCAGGCACATGTAATAGTAAGAGTTCTAGAATGACAGACCTAATTCCAGATCTGTTGGTTATTAACCAGCTCTCATCTCAAGCCTCTTAAACACTGCCACAGTTCCTTCCATTTGTGAACTAAATAATAATTCCTATCTATAAAGTTAGAATGAGAATCAAACAAAATCTACAGATCTGTTTGAAAATGAATTATAGGTACAGAGATATAAAATACAGAAGCCATTTGTTAAGGTGAGAATTAAAAGTTAAAGGCATCTCAACTCAGGATGTGGCACAGCCGGGATCCTACATACATAAATATATCACTTCGTCATTATTTCCTTTTCTCCCCATCTCTAATAAAGCAGATCTCACTTTTCTGGCTTCTTCCAAAGCTTCTTTGGTAATCACCATATTTCAAATCTTTTTACTGACACATTGACATATCCTTCTCCTAAAATGCTTCTCAGAGACATCTTCATTGATCCTTTAAGTCTTCTTCCGCTTAATAGACTCTTTCCCACCTGGTCTCTGACACCGATCACTCCATATTGATAAGTATGAAGACAAGAACAGCTTCCATGAATTAAAAAAAAGTATATGGTAGGGCTTTCTTTCAACTGCTTTCTTATTGAGAAAAGTTATTGTGATGTTTTTAAACCAGTACAATTTTACATAAGTATAATAGGGTATCTAGATTTGTAAACATATTTATTTTTGAACAGGGTAAAGGGCTTGGTAACAGTGCAGGCAGAGTTCTTTCTTAAATCTCAAGCAATAAATCATCCACAATGATTTGGATTAAGAGCCTTAACTAGGGCAGTAACCATGGGAAGAAAGGGAGATTATGATAGGATCAGAAGTCCTATGGAAAATGGAATCAATAATACTGATTGTAATAGTATTTATTGGGGGAGGAAAAGGCCAGGTAAATAATTTAATAAATGGTAGTACTGTCAACCCCAGTATAGAATACTCATTCCTAAGCATCCAAACTTGCAAACCATAAGTTTTCTTAGGTATGCCAATCTTTCTGGAACCTCTGTGCATTTGCATAAACTGGGCCCTTTGCACTGAATATCTTTTTATTCCCTTGTCTCCCTAGAAATCTCCTTCAAAGTCATATGAAAAGTTTTCATCTCTTCCGGGAAACTTTCTATGAGCCATTCAGGCAGCTACAGGCTCCTTTCTCTTGCTTCTTGATCTACTACTGATACTTCTATTATAATACCTACATTTTATACTATAATTATTTACAAGTCCATCTCCTGGTCCTCAAGGACAGGACTGTGTTTTATTCATCTGAATGTCCCCAGGGCAGCAAACCATACCTGAAATGTGATAGAGATTCTACAAATGTTTACTGTAAACGTGCCTGGGAAGATAAGTTAGGTTTGGTGTCTTGACTATGAATGTGGAGATGCTAATTATGCAGTTGAAAATACGGATCAGGAACACAGAGATGGCACAAAGATATGGACGCAGGATTGACTTAGATCACTGAGAAAAAATGTGTACCCAAGTGGGAGAAGCAGAGGAGTGGACCAAAGTAAAGGAGTGAGGGAATGAGAGTAAAAGCAGTCCCCAAACCAGGGGGAGAATCAGGAAATAGTCGTTTTATAGAAAACGTTTATAGAGAAGAAGACAGTCCAGATGGAGGAAGGTGTTTCCTCTTTTAGTTTCCATAAAATTACTCTTTCCTGATTCTCCACCTGGTTTGGGGACTGCTTTTGCTCTCATTCCCTCACTCCTTTACCTTTGTCCATTCCTTTCCCTAAGAGAGGAAGATAGTCCAGATAGAGGAAGTTGTTAAAGGTGTCAAGCAAAGCTGCTTCCTTCTGTATAAAATGTGGAATATAACACCTAATGCACAGAGTTATGTTGAGGACTGAATGGAATATGTGACAATGCTTAAAATAGTGCCAGGGACAAAATGGTGGCAATAATTATTTCAAAATCAAATACAGTGAAAATTGAGATGAGCAAAACAGTCTGACAATTGGGAGGTAGATGGAAGTGACCATTGTGGGAAGAGCATCACTAGAAAGGAAGGGACAGAGGCTGAATTTCTGTGAGGTAAGCAATGAAAATGGGGTGAGAAAATAGAAAACAAAAAGATACTTTCCTTTTAGGAACTGTATTGATGAAGGAGAGAGGAGAGTGAGCTTGGTGGCCTCAGGAGAAGGCAGACTTGTGTAAAGAATGTTTGGTTGTAGGGCTTGAGAATTTTGAGCACATACGTAGCAGAGGAGGAGGAGTCAATAGAGAGGAAGAAATATTAGCCCAAAGGAGGATAGAAAAGAGGGTTGGAGATTGGTGTACATTTAAATGGAAAATTAAGGGAAGTATCAAGAGTTCTCTCTTTCCCATGGGTTGGGAGATTAGGTTTCCTGATAACGGTGAGTGTGGTTTGGGGGTGTAAGAGCAGTCATAAATCGGTGAAGTGGTCATCATGAGAATGGGAAAGGAAACCACTGAAGAGTAAGTAAAAAAAAAAATTATTAAACTGCATTAATGTCTGTCAGTTCCTATCTGCTGCTCTTGTCTTGCCCTTCTAACCATAAGTATTGCCTGCCGCCCACAGGGTTAGCCCCTCATCATTGAGAATCCCTTTATCCTGCTGAGGAAGGGGGATGAGTCCAGAGATGATCTCTCATTGACCAGGATCTTGCCCTTTAGGACCAAAATCACAATGGGTCAGGGCCCTGGGCACTGAGAACTGATCCATACTGCCCACAGGACTGAAACAAGCAGGAGAATTTCCAAGCAGTCAAGCCAAACTAAGGCTAGGATTCAAAGTATGGAATAATTTTTTAAAAACACTTTTCAGTAAAATAGTATAAATTGACCCTAGTGTTTTGAATATGAAGCTCCTAGCCTCCCAAAAATGATGCAAGGAATCTGACTCAAGGCTTCACAAAATCCTAATTTTAATTACAGGAAAGTTATTTTCATGTGCTTTGTTGTCTCCAGTTCATTTCAGTTTTCAGCAAAATCTCTGCCACAGGAGTCAAGGGTCCTCAGCTCTTCTGTTCCCTTTCTATAATAACTTCCTTATGGTCCCACTACCTATCCCTCCCAATCAGCTTCAGTCAGGGAACCCTTACAGAAGAGGCTTTAGTCTTTTTATTTTTTCACTTGTTTTTGCAGGTTCCCAATATCAATGATACCCAACTGATCAGTTGTTCAGGAAATTGTTAAGAATAGATGAAATAAGATAGGCCCATAAGGAGAATATGGCCTGCAAGGAGTAACTTTTCCATTCAGATATCCAAAAGGTCCAAAGCTCCCTCTCAGCTGCATCCAGGCTTTGGTTCACTGTCAAGGCCTAGAAACTCAGCCTGCTTTTCTCTCCTTCAGCTGAGGTTAGCAGCCACTCTACTCCTTGGGTATCTGGGCCCTCTCACACAGCTGGATATAGAACTGGTCAAACCACTTACATCCCTTCTACCCACCCTCCTCATCTTTTCTTTTTTCCCATTATAGATAAAACCCCTGTATTCTGACATTTAAGTGTGAGACTACTTAACATTAAGAAATCAATATAACAAATGGGTACATTATAAATTTTAAAGTAACACACAAAGTTCTTATAGTAAGTATCCCTGACTCAATGGGTGAGGTGGTAACCAGAAGCCTTTGGGTTTCAGCTCTCTGCTCTGACTCTCCCAAGGCTACATGGATGCCTAATGTCACCCAGCTAGTGGGCAGAGCAGGGTCTTGATCTCTGATCTGTCAGGCTCAGGCTCCAGAGCTTATGCTATAACAGTTATGCTATCCTGGTTCAAGCAGAGTTTGAAAACCTGCCACACCATATTACCTTTATTTACATGACAGGTACTACCTATATTTACATGACAAATGTAAATTTTACTCTTTTACTCTTGAGGATGGAAAAATTATTCTAACTTTCACATCTTTCTTCCGCGGTATTACTTGTAAACACAGTTGATAGGAATCCAACTATATGCTGGTGTGCTTCCTCTAAGCATCCTCACATAAATGTACCTTCTGGCCTTATAGGATGAGTAGGTCTTCCATTGTCAGAGCAGCTCAGGGTTGTACTAGAAAAACACAGCATGGGTCCTCGTTTTCCCTTGGTCCAACTAAGTGACCCATTTCTAAGAAAATATACAAGTGGGCAAGAGTCAGGAGAGGTTGACAGATGTTCTACCTGCCCCCAGGATCCAAAAGAACACTAGATTGGCTCTACATATTAGTTTTCTTATTGCTACTGTAACATAATACGCAAATGTGGTAGCTTAAAACAATCTAGACTTATTATTTTACAGTTCTTTGGAAGTCCAACACAGATGTCACTGGACTAAAATTAGGATTTGGTAGGGCAGAATTTGTTTTTGGTGACTCTGGAAAAGATTCCATTTCCTTGCCTTTTCCAGCTTCTAGAGGCTTCCCCCATTCCTTGGCTATTGGCCCCTTCCTCCAGCTTCAAAATCTCTCTCTGACTCTGTTCTGCCTCTCTCCTCCACTTTTAAGAGCCTTTTTGATTACATTGGACCTACCTGGATAATCCAGGATAATCTCACTATTTAAGGCCAGCTGATTAGCAAACTTAATTCTATCTACCACCTTAATTCCCCTTTGCCCTGTAAGCTAAAATATTTACAGGTTCTGGGAATTAAGACAAATATCTCTGGAGGCCATTGTTCTGCCTATCACACTTTTTAAGGAATCACACATGAAGAATGAGATCCTCCATTCCAGGAAGGTCAAAGATGAAATCAGGGAGTACATAAGGGAGCATTCTTGAAGCAGAAGCTTGAAACCAGAGCACCTCTTATCAATTTTCTTCTCCCCACTGCTCCCCTTCCCTCCTCTCCTCTCATACATGAAACTATAAGACAATATTCCAGCAAAGGGTATACTTACAGCACATAGAAATCCAGAGAGAAGAAAATAGGTGATTCACCTGGAGATGTGCAGTTGTGAACTGCCTACTTGAAACCAGGGTAGATAATTTGGAGGGTTCATCTTTCTCGTCTATAAATGGAGTTGCTGCCTGCCTCTGAGTTTGCATGAGGATCCAGTGAGGTAATAGATGCAGTGCATCTTGGCACACTGTCCTATCACATTCTGGGCAGAGTCCAAGGATGAGTTCAAGGATGAGTCCAAGGACGTTACTGGTTTCAGATATATCTAAGGAAAAAAAAAAAGAAAAGAAAGAAGAGAAAAAAAAGATTTTTGCTTCTCCACAGTTTTTCAGAATAGCAGAATTTAAATTGCTGATTCCTAAGCAGTTGTTAATGGGCAATGACATTGACCCAGGGCTTATTGATTAGGACATCTTTATTGTATTCAAGTGGATACAAAAAATAAGTTTCTCGGGGTGCCTGGGTGGCTCATTTGGTTGGGCGACTGCCTTCAGCTCGGGTCATGATCTTGGAGTCCCGGGATCGAGTTCCACATCGGGGTCCCGGCTCAGCGGGGAGCCTGCTTCTCCCTCTGACCCTCTCCCCTCTCATGCTGTTTCTCTCTCTCTCTCAAATAAATAAAATCTTAAAAAAAAAATAAGTTTCTCCATATACTTAAGAAAAGTCCCATGGCTGGGGCGCCTGGGTGGCTCATTTAGTTGAGCACCAACTCTTGATTTCGGCTCAGGTAATGAACCTCAGGCTTGTGAGATCGAGTCCTGCATCAGACTCCACGCTCAGTGCAGAGTCTACTTGGGATTCTCTTTCCCTCTCCTCTGCCCTTCCCCCGACTCATGCACTCACTCTCTCTCTCTCTCTAAAATAAAAAATAAATCTTAAAAAAAAGTCCCATGGCAAAGGAAATTTGCGTAATCTTTAGGAAAGCCTGCATATAGTGAAAATAGGTATTTATCATAGTTCTTATTGGCAAGCATCTAAAATTAAATCATGCAGAGTTAGTAATGATGTTAAAACCCATAATATTCTTCAATTATTATAATAATATTTTACCTTGAGCAAGTATGCTATGTTTCAAAGCACTTCAGTTTACATTAGTTCACTTTTAATATGTGCATATTTCCTGCCCTAACCTCATTTCCAGTTGGCCCATAAATTGATTTATTTATGCTACTTAGCCCTTGGGATTAATCAACTGTTCCAGTTGTTTGTGAATTTACCTAAATAAATAGGGTTTTCTTGATACAATTAGTCTAGATATTATAAAGTAATATGGGATTTAACATGAAAAATGCGTATTTTCCTAGGAAATATCAGACTTTCAACAGTATAGTCTGATCATTCTTAGCCTCCCTCCCCAGCCATTTAGCATTTACATTATATACATAATAGCAAACTATGCCAGAACTTCTAATGAGATAAAAGTTCCACATATCTGTTCTCACTGATTTAGGATTTTTAAAGACAGTATAAGAATTTGCTACTATATTGCCAAATCCCCTTGCTAAAATAGAATTCTCTAACAGGAACTTCATGTACAGTTGAACCAGAAAGGATAGTCAGTTCTTCTGAACCAGCTTACCATTGACTGTGGCCACCTCTCCCAGGGTGTAGCTAATTGAATGGACTCCTCTCTTGAGTGACAGGTCATTGGAGCTGACCTGGGTCCATATGACCAGCCTGGCCTATAGCATGTGCTAAGTTTTTGTTTCCTAACCCAAGAAGGGTCAGTGTGATAATGCAACTCTCTTGCTCTACATCCCAAATGTTCTACACATAATTACAAAATATATATGTGGAACCTTTGGCATGTGCATTTTTCCTGTAGGATCAGCACTCTAGGCTGGAGGTGGGGAGAGGAATTGGGATGGGGATATAGGGTCAGGGCTGCCTCCTTCCTATTGGATCAGAATTCTTTGAGCTGTACCAGTTAGAGGGGTGTTTTAAATCCATTTTGTCAAAAATTACTTTATACTTAGGATTAAAACTGAAAATGCATTCTCTTCACTGCATGGGACATTGGTGCAATGCCATTAGACATTTCCATGGACGGAGAGTCTCAGAATGTTCCTGTCTAATAGCTTGACACCCAGTGTAAAGGATTGAAGGCTAGAAAATGGTGTGCATTACAATGCAGAGCATTTAAATAATCACTTAAAAGAATTTTTGCAAAAGATCAACATGAATATGAAGCTTATTAGCAAACTATACTTCTTACTTTAAAAATTATCTTAATTTTTAAAATTCTGAATAGCCTGTCACCCAAGAGACATTTAGACTACTGATAATGTTGATAATTTCATCTCCTGCCCTGTTGTAGTAGCTGAATTCTTATAAATACTGTGTGTCTGAGTTATGAACACATGTATACACACTTAGATACACACACATGTGTATGTAAACACATACAATTTCTTGTGATAGTGTTTCCCTCAGCCATAATTTGTCATATGGAGAAAAATATCCAATATTATATAAAAATAGGATGTGTAGGTAATTATTTTGAGATTTTCTTATCAGTTTCTGGCATATTTTTTTCAAACAATCTAAAAGATTGCAGCTAAAATACATTTATTTTTAATATAACTATTTGCGTCTAGACAGTTCAGATTGTATCATTAACAATTTTTTCCCCTATCCTCCCCTATTTAAACTTACCTGATAATGGAATGTCATTTTGTTGTTTTGTTTTAAAAATTTTTTAATAACAACACAGGAAGGTGAGAATCCTGTTGTGGAGAGTTTCAGAAAAGCATCTCAGGTCAATAAGCTGATATATCTTTTCCCAGGACCTAATTTGAAAACTTGTAGCAAACGGGGAAAGTAGACCTGTGAGTCACAAATGAGTCACCAGCATCAGCCAGCCACCCCTGACAGGACCAAGAACGTGACTCCAGCTTCTGCAGTGCAGTTCTGCCCCCCACTCAGAGCCACTGCCCTCTGCCCTTTTGTTTCTGATGAAACGTAAGAAGCTTCCTGCCCAAACCACATGTGCTTGCAGTTCCCTGATCTCTATAGTAACAATGAAAAAGAAAGCAAGTTGACTCCACTAGAGTTTAGCAGGATGTTAGGAATTCTTCTGTGCTGATTAGTCATCTTTCTGCTATTGAACCTTCCTGCCTTTAATTTAAGAAATCCTGTTTGTGTTACTCTGTAAGTGAGATTTCAGCCAGTGACGTCTTTTGTAATGAAACAAAAAAGATTACGTGGAACACAAGGCATTCATGTGAAAGTTTACTATTTATCAGTGGTGATAATTTGGAGTGGTGATATTTTGCCCAATTCCCTACTATATGAATAGGCAATTTGAGAAAAACATTTGTTTTCATCAAAATACTATTACATTCAGGATCTTTTTACAATAAACTTTAAAGAACTGACTCTAAGTTTGTTGAATAAAATATTGTTTGAAGTGGATGGAATTTCACCTGGAGATTGACTGTCATTTTGCTACATGGAGACTTTTTTGGTATTATTGAAATATAATTCACATACCATACAGTTCACCCATTTTAAGTATACAATTCAGTGCTCTTAGTATATTTAGAATTGTGCAACCATCGCCACAGTTTTAAAACATTTTCATCACCCGAAAAGAAACTTCTGTACTTTTTAGCTATCACTTTCACAGTTGCCTTACAACATCCCCCACCCCAGCCCACAGTCCTAGCCAACCATAGCCTTCTATCTGTCTTTATAAATTTGCCTATTTGGGACATTTTATATAAAGGAATAATATGATATTTGGTCTTTTGTGATTGCTTTCTTTCATTAGCATGATATTTTCAAGGTTTATCCATGTTGTAACATGTCTTGATACTTATCCCTTTTTATGGTCAAATAATTTTCCATTATATGGATATGCTACATTTTGTTTACTCGTTCATCATTGATGGACATTTGGGTTGTTTCCACCTTTTGGCTGGTTAAGAATAATGACTGCTATGAGCATTCCTGTACAAGTTTTTATGTGGACATGTTTTTTATTTCTCTTGGGTATATAATTAGGAGTGGAATTGCTGAATCAAATGATAATTTTTGCTTAACTTTTTGAGGTATTGCTGAAATATTTTTCAAAGTGACTATAGCATTTTACATTACATAGAGAATTAATTTATCAGAATTTGACCTTGTGGGTAATTGCTGTTTCAGTGTTCATACTTAGTCTAACACATCCTAAGGCTATTTGTGTGGTCATGTCAATTATCAAAACTCCAATGAAATCAGAAGAATAAGGGGGAAAACAAGCCCTAAGGGGCCCAAACCAATACTAAATGGTCTACCCACTAAAATTTATATCTATCCCTAGAAAAATCCCATAAGCTCTCACTCGTAGTCAATTTACTTTTTGTTTGGCTATAATAGCCTCTGATTTTCTGAACCCTTGAAGATTAGAAGAAAATCAGAAAATTGGTGAGAGTTTCTGGAGATCAGATTATTGATGACAACAAGAAAAGACAGCTAAATGCCTCATAGTAAGAAAAGAAACTGAACACAAAATGATAAAACCTAAGTCCTCTAAACACTGGGAACTATTTGGTTTCAGAGGTAAGTCCCTACATACTTATAATTACTCCATGTCTCCATGTAGTAATGTAAACTACATTACATTAATGTGATGTCATAGAAAAACCTAATAGGGGGACTTTAGGGAACTGGTTGCAGGTTTATAGGTTTGTGAACTTGAGCACAGAATAGTAACTTTGGGTCTTGCATCATACACGAAGTGCTGGATCTGAAATGGATAATATACAAAGCTTCTTTTAGATTTTTTATTCTCTTCTATCTCTCCCTCTCAAGTAAGACTCCATGAAGAGTTAGGCATATTCTAATTTCCCAGAAGAAAATAAAAGAATAAGATACTTTGAGAACTTTGAGAATCTTTGTGAACTCTTAGACTATTTAGAAACAGTCAATCAGGAAGCATTAAATATCTACAAAGTGTCAAGCTTTGTGATAGAATCTTGAGACAGAAAGATGAATGAATGAAACCTAGTTCTTACCCTCAAGGGTATGCAAACCATTTCTCATGTATGGATCATTACAAATGACAGAAGTTCTACAGAGGTAATAATGCTAACGTATCTCATTTACTGATAAATTACTATGTACTAGGAATGATGCTGAGTGGTTTACACACTTCCATAATTTAATTCTCATAACTCTGTGAGGTAGACATTATTATTCTCAGGCACAGAGAGGTCAAGTAAGTTGCCAAAGATCAAAGAGGTGGTGGTTGTTCTGATTCTAGAGGAAACACAATAGGAAGAGAGCAATTATATTTGGGAAGGGCCTAGATTTTCAGTTTCCTTAGTCCTTTCCTTTCCTAAGCCCTTCTGGCAGGACTACAATGAAAGCATAGGATAAGGATATATTCTACTATCATATAGAAGTTCAGCTGCAGGTAATAGAAAATATTTTAGCTATTTTAAGCAGGAAAAAAATTAATATAGGAAATTAGAAAATAATCTAATACAGGGAATAAAGTATTTATAAAATTGTTACAAGAGCTACAGGAGCAGGCTCTAGGCGAGCCTCCAGGAATGACTCCCAGAACCACACAGTAGAACTGGCCTGCCAAGAAAATTATGACTTCTGGGAGGGAATTCAAGAGCCAGCTTCTGATTCCAGAATCACTCTTGCCTTAGCTGTGATCTGGGTCCAAGAGCCCACTGCTGCCACTGTTGGCCCCAGAGTCATGCAAATCTTGCTAAATCAGCACCCACAAAATGAGTGTCACACACTAGGCCTTGCTCTTAAGTTAAATCAGTTCTGAATGCAAGTGTCATTTGAGAGTATCTGATTGGCAGGACCTAAGTCACATCTGAAATCCTCACTTTCAACACATCTGGGATTTTTTCCAGCCTCTGCCTATTAGAAGGAGATTGAAATGGATGTTTAAGAGCCGATCTAGCATATCCACTATAACCAAGAAAGAATTCCTGGGCAAGCTCAGTAGTCCTCATGAGTATTTCATTCCAGTATTTTAAAAGTCCTTGTGGTTTCCTCCATTCTTGATGGGTCATCCCACATTTCAAAATGCATTGCTTTTGAAATTTGTGGTCTCCAATTTTGTTTTATTTTTTCTTAAATATAATGAACAAATAAATATTTTAAATAAAAGTATCTATTTGGTGTCTCATCCTCTAAATTCAACTGAAAAGTTATAGTATTTCTTTTTGAAAGAGTAAGCATTTTTTAATGTTTTTTTTTTAAATTATTATTATCACAAGCTGTTATTTTTTCCATAGAGTTGTTATTTGTATTTGAATCTAGCAAGCTGCCTGAATTTTTATGATGTCCTAGGTTTGGGGAAAAACAAATGGGAGCAAGTTTCAGGTTTCTTAGACTCCTTTTCTGTGCAGAAGGACATTCCCATAGTGCCGACATTCACTTTTCTAATCCACTCTCAGGATCCTCACCGCAATGCCTGGTGCTCACTGGGGTCATGAATTCCATCAGCAGTGGCCCCCCCGCCCCTGGATATCATTAAGATCCTTCACTACTCAACCCATATTCTTGTGCTTTTACAAGTTCACTTCCTTGACCCAAACCACAAACATGTTGGGCTCCATATGATGTAGGAAAGACATTAGGATTCAAAGCCAATGGCCAAGAAAGAATTCTTGAGACGTGTTTGGTGCAAAAAAGGTGATTTTATTAAAGCATGGGGACAGGACCCGTGGGCAGAAATAGCTGCAGTGGGGTCATGAGGAGTGGCCCATTATATACTTTCAAGTTTGGAGAGAGTTAGGGATAGCGTAACTCTCTAAAGAATTTTAGAAGCAAGGATTCCAGGACCTTGAGGGGGCTCGCTATTGTTAGGAAAAGGTCATTTATTACCGTCTAATAAAACCTTAGTCATGAGACCCTTCAGATGTATATCGGTGGGCCATATGCTTGGGGGATGATTACCAATACGTATCTTGGGGAGGTTTAGAGATAAAGTTTCCAAAGGAATTTTTATTTTTTATTTTTATTTTTTTTAAGATTTTTATTTATTTATCTGAGAGAGAATGAGAGACAGAGAGCACAAGAGGGAGGAGGGTCAGAGGAAGAAGCAGACTCCCCACCGAGCAGGGAGCCCGATGTGGGATTCGATCCTGGGACTCCAGGATCATGACCCGAGCCGAAGGCAGTCACTTAACCAACTGAGCCACCCAGGCGCCCCCCCCAAAGGAATTTTTATACATTAAAGTAGACTTACAGGATCCTGGCGGGGGGGTAGGGTGGGGGGGTGGTTTAGGCTAGGATTGCCTTTTGTCCTTAGCAAAGTATTAACGTCGAGGCAGCTGAGTCCCTAGAGGAATATCACTCTGCCTGTTTCAAGGACTTGTCAGTGGGCTCTAGGTAGTAAGGAAATTTAATAATTTTTCTTCTGCCTTTGTTTCCCACATCATTGCATCTCAGATAAGCAGAAAAATGTATTAACATACAAAAGGCAGATGCACCACCTGAAGAAGCTCATCTTTAGGAAGTTACTGAATTGCTGTCTCAAGAGCGCATGTAAAAGAAGACAAGGGTCCCGCAAATCAGGTTCAATATTGATGAACTACTACAATTTAATTTGGAGCTCCAAATTTTTAATGGAATATCTTCAAAAATTATAAAAAGTAAAATATATTCTGCAGAAAATGTTGATGATAGAAGGCTTATGCATAGTCCCTAAAATTTGGAAAGACATAGAAAACCTGAAAATTGTGATAAACAATATACTTTTTAGCAATATCCTCTTTACTTTTTTTATTTTTATTTTTATTTATTTATTTGACAGAGAGAGACACAGCGAGAGAGGGAACACAAACAGGGAGAGTGGAGGAGGGAGAAGCAGGCTTCCCGCCAAGCAGGGAGTCCAATGCGGGGCTCGATCCCAGGACCCTGGGATCATGACCTGAGCCGAAGGCAGACGCTTAATGACTGAGCCACCCAGGCGCCCCTCTCTTTACTTCTTATTTTATTAATTCTTTTCTTGATTTTTAAAAAAACTTGTGTCATTTGATGACAATATCCTGGCATGCCCCTCACACCCCATCTCTGCTGGTATGCGGGAAGGTAATGAGGAAGCAAATATGCTATTTTTCCATAGCCTATTTCTTCTTTCCTAGCTTTATAGGGCAATTTTAAGTACTTGTGCTTACAGCCAGAGTCACTATTTGCTTCCGATCTTTCCAAATGCCAGCTACCAAAAAAGAAAATAAATAAAAAGACTCCTGCGCCATTTTCATCAGCCTTAAAAAATGTGTATCACTATCATCCCAGGTTCTGGGTGCTGCTAAGAAAATTTGGTGCCCTAGGAAACAGATGAAGGTCACATGCCAACCAAATGTTCATGTCACTGAACATATCATTAAATGTTTATGAACTTGGTTCTATCCCCATTGTGAATGAAGTTAAGCTGCATAAATAAAATTATACATGTATGTATGTGTGAATCTCTTTGTGTGTTACTCAGCTAATATCATTCAGTAACAAACAAGATTTAAAATCTTATAACAGCAAGGAAACTAACTGATTGACATGATGGGTTTCAGTCCTGATCTCATATAACTTGACTCATGTGACCATGGGAAAGCTCTTTATTCCTGCAGGATCTACACTTTCACATGTATAAAAAAGGAATTAAACTACATGCTAAGGTTCTATGTGTCCATAACTGAATATGGCAGAACACCTTTATACTCAAAAAGAGTATTTGAAGGGTCCCTTAGAGGAGTCTACCTGAGATGTAAGTATATCTATAGTGTGGTCTCTTAACTGCTTGACTTGATGTTATGTACTTACAGTCTCTTATAAAGCTCTTTCAATTCAGTAGGCTACAAATAGTATCCAAAATTCTTATAGCTTGAAATCCACAAAAGAAAAATAATTTTGAGAATACTTCCACATCTTTGCTGCATTTTTTGAAATATCTAAAATAGCCATTAAGTCTCACAAGGGCTCCCTCCTCATTACACTCATCTGGGTTTTTAAGGAACAAAGTAACACACTGGGTTACCTCACTCATAATTTCCCATTATATGATTTCAGTTTTGTAACAGCTAGTTTTTTTTTTTTTAAGATTTTATTTATTTATTCATAAGAGACAGAGACAGAGAGAGAGGCAGAGGGAGAAGCAGGCTCCTTGCTCAACAGGGGGCCCGACGCGGGGCTCGATCCCAGAACCCTGGGATCATGACCTGAGCTGAAGGCAGATGCTTAACCATCTGAGCCACCCAGATGCCAGTTTTCAGTGTCTTTCATAAGCTGTATTTCTTGAAAAACTTAGCAAATGTGTTCTATTATCATCTTAAAACCTTTTCCAAGTTATGCCATCTTGATAAATTCAAGTAAAGTGTTTCTGACATTAGTTTTATAGTATCAGCTATTTCCTATTTATAGTTCTCCTAGAATTTAATTCTTCTTTTAGAATGACTTAATGATTCTTTTCTTTCACATAATCATGGATTTAGTAGCAAACAACATACATTGTATACTAAACAGCGTCATTTATTTTTAAGGAACATTTACATAACAGTCGCCATATGGATATTGAAAACAAGATGGGTAATGTAAGCCTATTATGTTGTTTAAAATATATTATGAGCATAACTAAAGGAAATATTGAGCGAATTTGTCACAGTTGTTTATTCTAAAGTAAAGAAAAAAAAAAGCTTTTGTTTTATAATAAACAGATGCCCATATCAGCATTGGAATTTAAATTACTTTGCTACTACTATTTCAGATAGCTTAATTTATTCATTATAATTTTATCAATTAGATATTTTTCCAAAGAGGGATTTAATTCATAAATTCACTGAGTGACTGCTAAAAGGTTCACAAGTATGGATGTGAACATAATACAATGATTTCCCATAGCACATTGTTTATTTCAGAGTTGAGCAGATTCTTCCTCACCAGGCTGCATCTCTTTTATATTTATGGCCTACTTGAACTTCTAAGGCACTTATATATTCAACACATATTTGCTGAGCACCTACTATGTGTCAGACATTTTTTGAGGTACTAGAGAATCAAATAAAAGGCTGAAAATCCTTGCTTTCATGGAGGTATAATTCTAATGGGGAATACAATCTACACACTAAGCAAAATATATTCTATTTTAGAAGGTGACAAGTGTATAGGAAAAAATAAAGATGGGGAATATGATTAAATATAAGTGGAGAAAGCTATTACGGAATGAATGTTTGTGTTCCCCCAAAATTCACATGTTGAATCTCTCACCTCCAATTTGACAGTAAGTGGCACTTTGGGGAGGTAATTAAGTTTAGATGAGATCATGAGGATGGTGCCTTCCTAATGGGATTAGTGCCCTTATAAAAAGAGGAAGACAGGAGAGCTCACTCTTTCTCCATGTGCACACACCAAGGGAAGGCCATGTGAGCACTCAGCAAGGAGGCAGCTTTCTACAAGCCAGGAAGAGCTGTCTCACAGACACTGACCCTTATGGCACCTTGATCTTGAACTTCCAGTCTTCAGAACTGTGAGGAATAAATTCCTGTTTTTTAAGTCACCCAGCTGAGCTGGGTGAGCTGACTAACACAATGGCAAAGTTTGAAGTTTTAGAGTAGTCAGGAAAGTAAAGATGTGAAGGAAGTGAGGAAGTAAGCAATGCAGATACTGGAGGAAGAGCATTCCAGGCAGAGGGAACAGCAAGTGCAAAGACCTTGGGGAAAAGAAGTTGAATTGGAGAAATAATAAAGAAGGAAGTGGGATATGAGGTCAGAAAAGTAATCATGAACGGACTTGTAGCTCATAGTAGCTATTTGGGTTTTATTTTGAGATGGGAAACCTGGTTATGTTTTAGCTATACACATCTTGCTGCTATGTTGAGAATAGATAGCAGTAAACCAAGGTCAGAAGCAGGGAGTCCCAGTTTAGATTCTATTAACATCATACAAGTGTGAATTAATAATGGCTTAAGCCAGGCTAATGGCATTTGGGAAGGTAAGAAGTGCTGGGATTTTTAGTACATTTTGAACGTGGAGATGATAGGATTGCATCTGGGTTATGCAAAAGAGAAATTACATAGAGAGCAAAAATTAGATTCCAGTATGTTCGAGAAAGTATGGAAGGAGAAGTTAAAGATAGTGAGCATATAGATTCTTCTTCCAAGGGGTTTTGCTATCAAAAGGAGCACAATATGGGGTAGTATGTGGAGAGGGAAGGTGATTTAAGAGAGTGTTTTTAGAGGGCAAAAGTAATCGCATATTTTTTATCTGGTAGGAAAAAATCAATAGAGAGTGAGAAGTTGATGGTGCCTTAGGAAAACCATGATCAGGTGAAAGAGGTTAGGCTGTAATGCACATATGCAGAGGCTGGCTCTAGCTCGTGGGAGGGATACTTCCCTCCATAGCATCTGGAGAAAAGAGAAAGTTAATAGGCATAGATGCAAATGAATAAGTAGTTGTGGTGGTGGGAGTTTTTGGAAATTTGCTTCAAATTTGGGGGGGGGCAGGTATGTAAAAAAGCAAGATTATCCATTTATATGAGGATGAGGAAGGAGATATGAATTTAATGTGAAGGAAAAATTATAAAACAGTCATCTGGAAGAAGGTGAGGACAGGCTAATTATGAAAACTGGACAGTATGATTTACCATTTTTGCATGAGTAAGAATGTAGTAATAATACAACCATTTGCATAATTAAAAGCTTATTTAAGAACACAAATACCTCAAATCAATTTAAGGTCACTGGTTGCCCAGATTTTTCCCACTGTGGCCCTGTATTTAGATTAGGATATACATTGTTAACTGTGCCGAGAGGTGAAGTTGTATTTTTGTGTGTGTGGTCAATTTTACGTATCTTTATTTGTTATCCTGAGAAATAGGCATTGTTTAATATCACAAAGTATAGAATGCTAATATTATGAACTAATCTGGGCGATTTCTCTGTTTTATAGATGAGGGAACCAAACTACAGGATGATTAAGTGTTCCAAAATCTTGTATTCAGTTGCTAGTTCAGGCAAAACCAAGACACAGTTTTTCCAACTCCTAATTCATTGCTCTTCTCTAAGCATGTTTATGCTGGTTTATGTATAAAAAGTGGAAGGATACATCTACATACATATTGTTTATATTTTCAAAAGAAAGCAATTAAAAGGACAAACTAAAACCTAACAAAAATGATTAGCTGTAAGTGTATGGAAGAAACATAGGATATAGAAGACAGAATTGAAGCTAGACTTTTAAAAATGTACCTGGTTTTATAGTTTGCCTTTCAAACCATGTACATATTTTATATAAAAAAATTAAAATGTTAAAAATCACAAAAAATTAAATAAATCTAAGTCTATGCTAATTTGTTTATATAACCATACAGAAAATTAATATTTGTAAGTGACTCCAAAATAGAGTATTTTGACTGTAAATCCTTAATCTTTATAGCCTAAGGACAAAAGGAATTGCAAAGTGATCTTGAACTATACTCAGTTAGTTATAATATTTTTGTTATTTTGAAGCTAGTACAGGCATATTATAAGACTGAGTGAATAAGTATATTAATATCATTAGAACCATGATTATCAGTGAAAAAGGAATACAAGTCTAAAAAAGAAAAGTAATGTCCCATAAGTTTAAAATTGAAAATATCAATATTCTTTATCTTTTCTAAAAATGCCTAATTCCTAGCTGTATCCACTGAAAAGCCCTAGCAACAATAATAATTAAGGAAGATTGAGCTTCCTCAGTGGCCAGATTCTGATCTTTAAATACTATTTCCCACCCTCACCCCCCCCAAAATACCAAAGCTCCTTGGGAAAATGGGTGAATCTAAGTCAAGGGTTAGAAATATATAAAGCTAGCCTAGGACATTTAGATGTGCCCCAAAGCACATCTTTTTTTTTTTTTTTTTAAGAGAAGACCAAAGAGTCTATTTGAGTGCATCAAAAGAATAATGACTGCAATAGATTGAAATACATTAAGAATATGAAAATCCACACGTTTATAATGATATAAGTACTACACACACAATGGTCACCATTAGAGGCTTCCTGGAAACCAGCCAATTATTCTAAAATATAACAAAAAAAAAAAGAATAGCATCAAGCTAGTCTTTGCTGTACAAAATCTATTTCAGTGTAATCAATTAGTCTGGTAAAGGAAAGTTCTTTAAAGAATTCTAGCTAGTAAATGCAAAGGGAATGACAGAATTAGATTATCAGAGTTTTGTAATCCCTAATGAAATAATGAATCTGTATAACTATCAATATATATAAACAATTAGTGACAAGTTGTTGGAGAACTTTATAATGGATGCATCATGTTGACATCATCTGGATCCATCTGGATCTTAATATCACTTAAAGAGAACAACGAGGCATTTTGCCAGGAAGTATATGGCATCCCTTATGCAATGTTCTTGTCAAAAATTTTTAATTAAGCCTATATATCTACCATTTTACAATAAATATAAGGAAATGAAGAACAAGTTAAAATTGCACATTGGAAAGCAATCAGCTGACTTCTGTTTGTGGGAAATTCTACAGTACAAATGACTGAGTTTCTTCAATAAAAAACATTTTTTTTTAAATGGAAGAACTGTTACATATTTAAAAAAAGAAACTAAAATACATAGTGAACCAAATGTAATATATGAAACTTAAGATCTTAATACAAATAAACCAATCCTAAACAGACATTTTTGAGAAAATTCAGGAAACCTAAACATGAGCTGTGGGTATTAGGTAACGTTAATAGCTTATTCCAGGTATGTTTTATGACAAAGTCTTTATTTGTTCAGTATAGATACCAAAGTATTTATGGAGTTTATTATATTGTTTTGGGCTTATTTTAATATCCTCGGGCTCCACATCCAAATAAAAGTGCACTCAAATGATACTACAGGGGTAGTCAAATGAAACAAGATTAGCAAAATGTTAGTAATTGTTGAAACTAGGTGATTTAGTTAATGGTTCATTATACCATAATCTCTCTACTCTTGTATGTTCAAAATTTTTCTATAAAGAAACCTGTTTTTTTAAAAAAGAAGAAATATAGCAACAGTGAACTTCGTTGTTCATAAATTCTGAGCTCATGTATATTTATCCACTTAGTATAATTGCTTATTAGTGTAATTGAATATTTCAAGTTTTGACATATGTTTCTAATTTGTGTTCTGGAAAAAAATGTCAGTTTACAAACTCCCTTCAACAATACATGAGAAAGTCAATTTCCATTCTCTTGACAGTCTGAGTTTGATCAGTCTTTCAGTATTTGCTAGTCAGAAAGGTGGTCGTATCTTATTGTTTTTGCTTATGTTTATTAGATTACTAATAAGACTGAAATATATATATAATCCCACTGACCATTTATATTTCTTCTTTGCAGATATTTTATTTTCATTAGCCTTGTTTATGGTGTTTTTGGAATGTGAAAGTTTTCAATTTTTATGTGTTCAACATTTTAAATCTTTAGTTATATATTTCCTGGCCTTTATTTTAGACTAAGAAAGGTCTTTACCTTTCAAGATTATAAAAGTATCCCTTTATATTTTCTTCTGGTTCATTAATAATTTTAACATTTCATCTTTGTCAATATGGAACTTATCTTTGTAAGGACTGTAGTGATGTTCTAGCCTTTTTTATTTTCTTTTTCATTTTTTAAAGTTTTTAAAAATTTATTTTTATTTTTTTTAAAGGTTTTGTTTATTTATTTGAGAGAGAGTGCACACAAGTGGGTGGAGGGGCAGGAGGAGAGGGAGAAACAGACTTCCTGCTGAGCAGGGAGCCAGGCGCTGGGCTGGATCCCAGGACTCTGGGATCATGACCTGAGCCAAAGGCAGACACTTGACCAACTGAGTCACCCAGGCACCCCTATCATTTTCTTTTTCAAATGTCTGATGATTAATTATCTCAAACCATTTATTAAATAATCCATCTCTTTTTCTATCCATTTTAATGCTATTTTTACCATATGTTTATTTCCCATATACACCTGGTTCTATTTCTGGATGCTTGTCTACTTCATTATCTATTTAATAATTTATGCATCCAATTGACACCTTTCATTACTCTGGCTTTATTACATGTTTTAAATGTAGTAGGTTAAGAGTAACTTCCTATAGCTTTCTCTTTTAATTCCTGATTATTCTCACATATTTTGTTTATATGAACATTGGAATAAACTTGTCATAGTTAAAAAACAAAGTTTCATTGGGAGTCATATTGTCATTTCATTAAAATCATAGATGGATTTAGAGAAACTGACAATTTTATAATAATGAATCTTTTTATCCAATAATAAAGATGCAAGATGAGTCTCTTTCTAGTTAAATCTTCTTTCATATCCTCAGTAGAGTCTTAATTGTCTTCATAATTGTCCTTGATATTTCTTGCTAAGTTTATCCCTAGATAATCATACTCCATGTTGCTGTTGTAAATGGCACCTTTTTTCTTTTATATTTATACACAATACACTGCATTTAAAGTGTACAACTTGATAAGTTTTGATATTTATGTACAGCTATGAATCTAACATCACAATCAATATGGTGGACATATTTATCACCCCAAAAAGTTTTCTCATGCCTCTTTGTACTGGTACCCTCTTCATCTTCTGTACCCCTTTCCAGGCAACCACTAATCTTAGCTTTCTGTCACTATCAATGAGTTTGCATTTTCTCAGGTTTTCTGTAAATAAAATAATACAGTGTATGCTCCTTTTTGCCTCATTTCTTTCACTCAGCATCACTATTTTTTGAGATTTATCCATGTTGTTAGGTGCCTCAATTTTCATTCCGTTTTTTGCTGAGTACTTTTCTATCATATGGATATACCACAATTTGTTTATCCATTTATCTGTTGATGGACATTTGAGTTATTTCCTCTTTTGGCTATAACAAATAAAGCTACTATAAACAGTCTTTTTTTTTTAAAGATTTTATTTATTTATTTGACAGAGAGAGAGAGACAGCGAGAGAGGGAACACAAGCAGGGGGAGTGGAAAAGGGAGAAGCAGGCTTCCCGCTGAGCAGGGTGCCAATGCAGGGCTCGATCCCAGGACCCTGAGATCATGACCTGAGCTGAAGGCAGTCGCTTAACCAACTGAGCCACCCAGGTACCCTATAAACAGTCTTATACAGGTCTTTGTATAGGCATATGCTTTCATTTCTCTGGGGTAAATACCAAGGAGTGCAATGGCTGGATCATGTGTAGGTATATGTGTGAGTTTTTAAGAAACTGCCAAACTGTTTTCCAATGGAGTGTCATTTTATGTTCCTACCAGCAGTGTATAAGAGTTCCAGTTCCGGGGCACCTGGGTGGCTCAGTCGTTAAGCGTCTGCCTTCGGCTCAGGTCACGATCCCAGGGTCCTGGGATCGAGTCCCTCATCGGGCTCCCTGCTTGGCGGGAAGCCTGCTTCTCCCTCTCCCACTCCCCCTGCTTGTGTTTCCTCTCTCCCTGTGTCTCTCTGTCAAATAAATAAATAAAATCTTAAAAAAAAAAAAAAAGAGTTCCAGTTCCAACATATCCTCACTGGTAACTTACTATGGCCATTCTTTCTGTTTAGAGCTGTTTTAATAATTATGTAATGGTGTATCATGTTTTAAATTGCATTTCTCTGTTGACTAATGTTATTGAACATCTTTTCATGTACTTATTTCACATCTGTATATCTTTTTTAGTGAAGTGTCTATTCAAAACTTTTTTATATTTTGGTGGCATTGTTTATTATTGGAGTATTAAGAGTTCTTTGTGTATTCTAGATAAATCTTTTTTGAGATATATGATTTATAAATATTCTCTCCCAGTCTGTGGCTTGTCTTTTCATTCTCTTTACAGTGTCTTCTGAAGAACAGAAGGCTTTAAATTTTGTTCATATATAATTAATCAAATTATTTTTTTATGGTTTATGGTTTTGATTTTCATATCTAAGAAATTTTTCCTAACCTAGTGATTTTCAACCAGAGATATTTTGCTCCCCTGGGGATATTTGGCAAGTCTGAAGACATTTTTGGTGGTCGTAACTGGGAAGGTACTACTAGCTTCTAAAGGGGAGAGGCCAGGGATGCTACTAAACTACCTAAATACACAGGACAGCCCTCCACAGTAAAAAATGTCAGTAGCACTGGGTTTAAGAAACCTTGGTCTATCCCAAAGAAAAAAAAAATTTTCCCTTTGTTTTCTTCTAGAATATCTACAATTTTAGATTTTACATTTAGGTCCAGGACCTGTTTTAAAAAGTTGCTTTTTTGTATATGTTATGAGGTATGGATCACAGGTTGTTAATTTGTTTGTTTATTGTTGTTTTCCATATGGTTGTTCAGTTGTTTTAGCACAATTTATTGAAAAGACTTCTCCCATAGAATTGCATCTTTGTAAAAAATCAGTTGTCAATATATACACATGGTTTTATTTCTGAATGCTCTTTGCTGTTCCATTGTTTTTTCTACTATTACTCTAATATCATACTGTCTTGATTACTATAGACTTAAAAATAAGTTGAAATTAGAGGTAGTTTTAGTCCTCTAAATATGATGTTATTTTTCAGAGATGTTTAGGCTATTCTAGGTCCTTTGCATTTCCATGTAAATGTCAGAAACAGTTTGTCAATTTCTACAAAAAATGTTTGCTGGGATATTGATTGTAATTGCATTTAATCTATGAAAAATTTAGGGAGAATGACAACAATATTGAATCTGCTCACTCAGGGTATAATGCTGCATTTATTGAGGTTTTCTCTAATCTTTTCAGGACTGTTTCATAGATTTCAGTGTACAGATTTGCATATCTTTTATCAAATTTACCCCCAAGATTTAATATTTTTGGTGCTATTGAAAATGATACTGATATCTAATTTCAATTTATGTTTATTGCTGACATACAGAAATACAACTGACTTTTTGAATACAGACTGGATGACTTGAACAACAGAAATATATTTTCTCACAATTCTGGAGGCCAGAAGTCTAAGATCAAAGTGTGAGCAGAATTGGTTTTCTCTGAGGCCTCCTTGTTAGGCTTTCAGATGTCTATCTTTTCTTGTCTTTGTATGGTATTTCTTTTGTATAGGTCTGTATCCCAGTCTTCTCTTCTTATAAGGACACCAGTCATATTGGATTATGGCCCATGTTAATGAACTACATTGAACTTACTCTTTTAAAGACCTTATCTCCAAATACATCACATTCCGAAATATTGTGGGTTAGGACTTCAACATACAAATTTGAGGAGAACACAATGCAACCCATAATATTAAGTTAGCTAGAGGAGTGAATGTTTTATTTTTAGTGTTTTATTTTGGAGTTCCTACCTAATTAACAAGCTCTTGGCTTTCCCTAACTACTTTTGTTTGGGTTTGAGTTTTTTCTCCCTCCCTCCCTTCCTGCCCTCCTTCCCTCCTTCCTTCCTGCCTTCCTTCCTTCCTGCCTTCCTGCCTTCCTTTCCTTCCTTCCTTTCTCTCCCCCACTCCTCTCTCTTTATTTTACCATTGTATTAATACCCTTAATATGTCTAGAATTCTTTATTACAATAAAGTAATACTTTTAGGCACATTTCATCTTTCTTAGACCTCAAATTCAATGTTTTGATACAATGTTTTCACTCATACTTTCTTTCTTTTTTTTTTTTTTTAGATTTTATTTATTTGAGAGAGAGTGAGAGAGAGTGCACAAGCAGGGAGAGTGGCAGGCAGAGGGAGAAAGCAGGCTCCCCACTGAGCAAGGAGCCTGATATGGGACTCGATCCCAGGACCCCTGGGATCATGACCTGACCCAAAGGCAGACACTTAACCGACTGAGCCAGCCAGGCGCCCTCATACTTTCTTTCTTGCACCTCACATTTGCATTCTCTATATTTTTATCATCCTTTTACTTAGATTTTAAAGTAAAATCACTTTGTTTTAGGGGGGTCTCTTATAGACCACACAGGCTTTTTTTTTTTCCAAACCCAGTCTTATTCTTTTAATTAATGATTTTATCCCATTTTTATTTGTTATTATGACAGACATATTTAGCTTTACTTTTGTTATCTCATAAGTTTTCAGTTTTCTATGAGTTTTCTGATTCTCTTTGTGTTCTTATATCCTATCAGATAGTTACTGTGCAGTTGTCATGACTGCTGTTGTGTCCGTTCCTACCTGAGCAGATTTGGAAGGTGTTCAAGCCATTTGTGGTTACTTTTTGCTGAGCTAAAAACAACAACTAAATTATCTATAATGGAAACACGCCTCTTCACAGTCATTATTTTTCACGAAAACCTTTTTGTTGTTATTTAACTGTAGGGGCAGTTTCTGTTTTATAGTCACCATAATCAAGGGACTATTGTCTATGCTTATTCTATGGTTATTACAGCTTTTTGGACTAGGCATTGGAACTTTCCTTTCAATATCTGGTTATGATGACAAAGCATCATTCAAGGGCATTTTACACACTTCCCATAAAAGAATGATTTTTGCCTTGCTTTACTTCCATCTCTTAAAATACAGACAACAGTTTTTTCCTCACAAAAGCGTTTCAAGGATCTTATCATTCTAAGGTGATTATGGCTTGTCCTGAAATGAATAATAACCATCATGGTCTATATCTAGCCAGATATAAGGGTTACATTAAAAAGAAATATATTCTATATGGTTGCTATCCTGACAAATATTCTTATCAGGTATCTGCACTATGATGAATATGGCTCCTAATATAATTTATCTTTAAAAACTTGTTTTAGCAGATCAACTATTGTTTACTTAGTGAACAGAAATGATGGTCTTGGCTTAACACTCACATAGCTTTTGATTTCCATACAAACACTCCACTTTCTAAGTAGACTACTAATTTCCTGGCTCAATTCGCTGTCAGATCTAACTTTCAAAGAAGAGCATGTGCTGTTGGTGGATAGTAGGGCTATTATCTCTTTAGGTAGCTTCAGCAATTGTCCTCAAAGCCCCCCAGATGCTGAAGGAGAACAGAATATAGAAGAATTTAAGATTTTAAAGTTGGTTTTTCAGTCAAAAATAAGTTGAATAAATTAGCAAAGAAGTCTTTGAGAAGGTCTTCATTTGACAAAGTAGAAGTATTCCATCTTCTCTCTCATTTACACCATGACTTAGAAAATACATTTATATTACAAGACATTCCTTAGTGCATCCAGATAAATAGGTATCAGAAAGGACACTTAGATAAATAGATATCAGAGTTGGCTCTCTTTTTGCTTTACCAGGCTTTATTTCCCACAGGCACATCAACAATGTGAACTAAATAGTATCATTTCACAATTCAACTCTCATTGCTTAAGTCAGGTGGTGACAATCCTGAGTTTAGCCACCTTGAATAATAGATTGGAAAAAAATGTAAAGAGGAGTTGGGAGCTGATAAATAGACTCAATTCTTCTATTTCTTAGATGGATGGGCTAAAAAACAAATCAGGCTAATCTGAGACTTCACTTGGGAGCTATGTTAGTTCTAAGTTAAAGCTGCCACTGAATAATGCCTTGCCTAAAAATAAAGTCTTGCAGTCAATCCTTTAGGATATGTCTCATTCAGTGGTGCTGCCTCCATGATTTTTGTGCTGGGTTGTCACTGTGATTGAGTTGTGAACTTGTTTTCTTTTACCTCCAGAAACTTTGAGAATTGTCTAAAAGATTTTTTAAGGTCAAGATTATATTCATAGACACTATTCCATGTAGATAAATCCCATGGGAAGAAGGACAAAGTAATGAGTTACCAAGATATAAAAGAAGAGCAAGATTATAGAAAGAAATATAAAGTCTAATACATGTAAAAAAAAAGTGAATGAGAATCCTCTATTTTTTTTAAAGATTTTACTTATTTGTCAGAGAGAGAGAGCACAAGCAGGGGGAACAGCAGGCAGAGGGAGAAACAGGCTCCCGCTGAGCAAGGAACCCTATGTGGAACTCCATCCCAGGAACCTGGGATCATGATCTGAGCTGAGGGCAGATGCTCAACCAACGGAGCTACCCAGGCGTCCCAAGAATCCCTTTAAAAAGAACTTGTACTCCGAGGGAAGATAAAAGTGAAAGGACTGGAGAGCTTCCCCCAAATAATTATTATAAACTCCTTTACACCATAAATAGAAACATACTTAAATCCTTGACTGATATTTGATAATTCTTAATTTAGAAATGCAAAATTATTTGTTTCTGAGAAATTTCCCCAGGGAATTGATATTGCTCAATAAGCATATCTGTACATCTATTATTAAAGCTTTGAGTTCAGAAGTTAGTAGCTAGTTGATACATTGTGTAATTTTTAGGCAAGAAAAAAAAAAGAATTAGCCTTTAATACTAATTCCTCTTCTCCAATATTAGTACAAGAGTAATCTCATGTCTGGAATTCCCATAAAATGTCATTGGAAATCCCCTGTATAGTTTTGCACTGTGAAAAAGTCAGGAAATTATGATGAAATTGTCAAAGTGATATAATTGCCAATATTTGCTCATCCCAAAGCTACATTGCCAAATCCAAATTCCTTCTAATGTATCTGTGTAGAAACAGGGCTTTCAAGAATGGAATTCCATGGAATAGGACATAGATAATGAAGGAGCTATGGTGAATGGGGTGGGAAAAAAGAAATTCTCAGACATGATCTGATGAGGTAAAGGACTTGATGCCAAAAATTTTAAAGTTAGAAAGTCAGAAAGTTTGGGATCGAGTTTAGCTCCACTATTTCTGTGCAGTGTAAACTTGGAAAATTTACTGGATTTTGCCAGGCTAATTTCTCCTTTAGTAAAATGGGTTTAATGTTACTTATCTTGCTCGGTTATTATGAAGATTAGGCAAAATATAGCAGTTGAAAATACTTATAAATTGTAAAGCAGCTGCTGTTGTTTTTGCTGCCATTGTGTTCTTGCTGTTTGTATACACCTTATCAATACTTCTCTATGGGCTATGTGTAAACATCCACAGTGGAACAGCTTCAAAATGCACATGCCTGGACTCCATTTAAGTGTTGAAGGTTCAAACATACCTAGTTTGAAAAGGCCATCCAGGCAAGTCTGGTGTGCAGCCCTTGTTAAGAACCATGAGGTTTATTATACTCTACTCTCAAGCCTCCGACTTCCTGGTCCCTGATGTGTTATCACTGCCATGAACTAGAAGACCACAAGGAGGCATCCTCTCTGCTTACAATCCCAGAATTCAATCAATGGTCATTTTATCCCATAAAGTTCTAGTGAAGTGCTGAAATATGGCATTTACTACAGTAGTGAAGAGTTGTAGTTTGGGGAATAAACAATTCAACAGCTTAAAGAATGCCAATATTTTGTTCCTTCCAAAACTAGCTAAATATCCATTTCAATTCTATGTAATCTACCTATCACAAAGCCCATCCCCAGACTGTTTGACTGATAGTGGTCTATTCCTAAAGATTAGTCAGCCTTTTCTCCATATTGTTAGAGGTATAGAGATGTCAGGGTACAGGGCTCCATTTGCTGCTTACTGCATCTCTCAGTGGAAGACAAAGGAGTTGAAAACTGCTCTCTCAACACACACAATTGCCAATACTTATGCATTTCACTATATCCATGTAGCCCGCGTATTATATGACAGGTACTGAACTTTACGTAGGGAATATATGTAAGTAGTGTTTGCTGTTGAGAAATTACTGTCAAACAGAATCACCAGAAAGCAAATATAAAGGCCAGCAATTATAATTTTGTGTAGACATGCGATAAAAGGAAAATGAATAATGTCTTCAAGTTAATTTAAACCAAAGGCAAGATGTGAAGAGTGCACTAACCATAAAGAAAACCTCACACCCAAAGTTGTGGTGATTAATATTGCTCATATCTGCTGAGCATTCTAACCCCTTCCAAGGCTTATCTCTGTTTATTTTAACACCATTTATTATTCTTTACTGCATATAAACTCACCAACTGATACGATCCTTTCCCACCAACCCCATTTGTGCCATTCACTCATAATGGAATTTGTTGCCTAGCTAACTCATATTTGTCCTTTCCATTCACTTCAAGAGTCTCTTCTCCTCTAAGTCTTCCCTGATTGCTACTCTGTTCCCTAAACTTAGGTAGGTACTCCTCTCTTTAGCTCCTCCTTGCTGCACCCATAGCATGCTACTGAAAAATGCCTTCTAGATTTTTAGGTTTCATGGTACCTACTTAATAGTTCGTGAGTATGGAAAATTTTTTTTTTTTTTTTTTTTTTTAATTCTTGAGAGACAGAGAGAGAGAGAAAGGCAGAGGGAGAAGCAGGCTCCCAAGGAGCAGGGAGCCCGACACGGGACTCGATCCCAGGACCCTGAGATCATGACCTGAGCCGAAGGCAGACGCTTAACCATCTGAGCCACCCAGGCGCCCGAGTATGGGAAATATCTTAATTACTTGAACTTTCTTTCATTCCTAGAATTCTCTGCCTTTTCCTTCATAAAAATTGTCAAATTTCTATATTCCTTATTCTGATATATTTGACCCAGTTGTTAGGAGATCTTTAAGCGTTTCAATCACACAATTTATCTTTTAAACTGGTTCAGATTTTACCAACTAATATGTGACATCACATTTTCACAAAAAGAAATGTATGAATTGACCTGTCTTTCAGGATTAAAATATTGTTGTGCTTCACATTCTCAAAGAAAAGCATAACTTAAAGATAAGGAAGCTGTGTGCATGTGTGTTTATGTGTGTGTCAACTATATAAGCAAAACAAAAAATTTGTCCCTTTTTCAAAATTATGACACCAAATCATATAGTCTGAATCAGTGATTCCAATGTCCTATATGGGCCTGTCATCCTAAAAGGTGACATAAATATAATAAGATTAATTCACTTTAAGATAGATATGTGTATAAGTATATAACTTTTTATAAATATTTTATTATATGCTATGATTTGGTTGACGCAAAAGATAAAAAAAATCAAAGCAGAAAGTTAAACTTCTTATCCCCCCACCTTGCAATAACCACTGTAAATAGTTTGGCATGCATTTCCAGACTCCTTCTGCTGTGCCTATGATATACACCACACACACACTATTTTACATAAATGGTATCAAACATCAATTTGGTAAGCTACCCTCTTCACTCAATAATATATTGCGGACACATTACTATGTCATAAGTTGTAGGAAACAGAACGCCACAACGACCACTGGTGCATGTTCGCTCAGACTCCGAGATACCTGAGAAGACTGGAGATTGCAGGGTTAAAAATAACCCGAAAGGATCAGAGTGAAATGCCCTTGGAACGTGTGTGGTCAGTTCTAAAGTACGCAGCAGAAGATGTTTTGTAGGTAGGAAGCCAGCTGTAAACAGCACACTCTTTGTTCCCTTGTCCTGTAAATTCTGTTTTACAGAACTGCCCTCTTTGTTCCCTTGTCCTGTAAATTCTGTTTTAAAGATTCTTACGTGCTCGACTAATCCTGTATACATGGAGGAATGTGCCTTACTATGCCCCTGCTGTAAATCATTATAGATCTATATAACTGTAGAAGGTATATGAGAGTATGGAAAATAAACCTCGGCACCTCAGGCTGTTAGCTCAGGGTCCCCTGTGCCTCGCTATACTGTTGTCTTTTTTTCTCAGTTCCTTCACCGCCCCAGGTTCCCGACTCTCAGAGGTCGACAATAAGTAATATATATTTATGTATATAACAGTGGTATAATATACTATTGAATATATTTTAAAACTTTTAGGAGAAATAACAATGATATACTGAAATAAGAGGGCATCAAAATTTCAGGGTAATCCCAGACCTTTGCATGGAAGGAAATTAGTGCATTGAGCCATCTGGGAAGGCTCTACATCGTGAGCTAAGCCAATATCCCATCAGCTGATAGTTGTTCATGCCTCCACTGTGTGAGGCCCCAAGAAAAGAAAAACAGATGCATGATTACTCTGCCGAACTCTGAACTCCCTTTTGTCTGTTGGCCTCTTCATCATTCCTGGTTTGACTTAATCATCCATACTCAGCTTTTAATTGTAATTTCCATTGATACCACATGGTCTTTAAATTAACTTCAGTTTTGGTTTCACACACGCAACAGATATTCATAAATCCAGCTCAAATGAGCCTGCATATTTTGAAGCCTCCATCAGGGACAGAGCTAATGGAAACCAGTCCAATCAACCTAATCATACTAAATATTCAGTAAAGACAACAGTGGAGTCAGAGGACAGACACACACACACGGACAAGTCAGAATAAAGATTAGCTCAAAGTCAATAGAAATCAAAAGGTTTTGAAGAATATTATATGTAAAGAAAGACTCACCACACTTAATAGGAAGTAATTTCTAAAAAGGAATGAAAAGAAGAATCTTGGATCCTGTGACTATCTGCTTTCTTGTTTGTAGTCAGAAGTTCTAAGTTAGTCATCAGTCAACAAAAGCATGTGGAATATAGTTTCTGGTCCACTATAAACCTTCCAACATGAAAAAAACCTACCTCACCTGGCCACTGGGCCTAGTATTCACCTTCATCTGAGGTTTCTTGAGATTAAAACCTTTAAATAAATTCCCGACATGTAAAACCTTTACTCTCAATCCTCCACCACATCATAATCTTCATGATACTGTTTACTTCTTTGCCTGAATCCAGCCTCTCTCTCTTATCCATCTTTTTTTTTAAATTTCCATTAATTTTTATTGATCGTTTTGTTACAACAAGCAATAATAGTTATAATTTTTTTAATTTTTTTATTCTTATGTTAATCCCCATACATTACATCATTAGTTTTAGATGTAGTGTTCCATGATTCATTGTTTGTGCATAACACCCAGTGCTCCATGCAGAATGTGCCCTCCTCAATACCCATCACCAGGCTAACCCATCCTCCCACCCCCCTCCCCTCTAGAACCCTCAGTTTGTTTTTCAGAGTCCATCATCTCTCATGGTTCATCTCCCCCTCCAATTTCCCCCCTTCATTCTTCCCCTCCTGCTACCTTCTTCTTCTTCTTTTTTTTTTTTCTTTACATATATTGCATTATTTGTTTCAGAGGTACAGATCTGAGATTCAACAGTCTTGCACAATTCACAGCACTTACCAGAGCACATACCCTCCCCAGTGTCTAT
>NW_023270451.1:21887084-21921196 GCF_011800145.1 Mirounga leonina
CCCTCCCCTCTAGAACCCTCAGTTTGTTTTTCAGAGTCCATCATCTCTCATGGTTCATCTCCCCCTCCAATTTCCCCCCTTCATTCTTCCCCTCCTGCTACCTTCTTCTTCTTCTTTTTTTTTTTTCTTTACATATATTGCATTATTGGTTTCAGAGGTACAGATCTGAGATTCAACAGTCTTGCACAATTCACAGCGCTTACCAGAGCACATACCCTCCCCAGTGTCTATTACCCAGTCAACCCCTCCCTCCCACCCCACCGCCCAATCCAGCAACCCTCAGTTTGTTTCCTGCGATTAAGAATTCCTCATATCAGTGAGGTCATATGATACATGTCTTTCTCTATTTGACTTATTTCGCTCAACATAATACCCTCCAGTTCCATCCACATTGTTGTAAATGGCAAGATCTCATTCCTTTTGATGTCTTATTCCATTGTATACATATACCACATCTTCTTTATCCATTCATCTGTCGATGGACATCTTGGCTCTTTCCACAGTTTGGCTATTGTGGACATTGCTGCTATAAACATCGGGGTGCACGTACCCTTTCAGATCCCTACTTTTGTAACTTTGGTGTAAATACCCAGTAGTGCAATTGCTGGATCATATGGTAGCTCTATTTTCAACTTTTTGAGGAACCTCCATACAGTTTTCCAGAGTGGCTGCACCAGCTTGCATTCCCACCAACAGTGTAGGAGGGTTCCCCTTTCTCCGCATCCCCGCCAACATCTATTGTTTCCTGACTTGTTAATTTTAGCCATTCTGACTGGTGTGAGGTGGTATCTCATTGAGGTTTTGACTTGGATTTCCCTGATGCCGAGCGATGCTGAGCACTTTTTCATGTGTCTGTTGGCCATTTGGATGTCTTCTTTGCAGAAATGTCTGTTCATGTCTTCTGCCCATTTCTTGATTGGATTCTTTGTTCTTTGGGTGTTGAGTTTGATGAGTTCTTTATAGATTTTGGATACTAGCCCTCTATCTGATATGTCATTTGCAAATATCTTCTCCCATTCTGTCGGTTGTCTTTTGGTTTTATTGACTGTTTCCTTTGCTTTGCAAAAGCTTTTTATCTTGATGAAGTCCCAATAGTTCATTTTTGCCCTTGCTTCCCTTGTCTTTGACGATGTTTCTAGGAAGAAGTTGCTGCAGCTGAGGTTGAAGAGGTTGCTGCCTGTGTTCTCCTTTAGGATTTGGATGGACTCCTGTCTCACATTGAGGTCTTTCAACCATTTGGAGTCTATTTTTGTGTGTGGTGTAAGGAAATGGTCCAGTTTCATTCTTCTGCATGTGGCTATCCAATTTTCCCAACACCATTTGTTGAAGAGACTGTCTTTTTTCCATTGGACATTCTTTCCTGCTTTGTCAAAGATGAGTTGACCATAGAGTTGAGGGTCCATTTCTGGGCTCTCTATTCTGTTCCACTGATCTATGTGTCTGTTTTTGTGCCAGTACCATGCTGTCTTGATGATGACAGCTTTGTAATAGAGCTTGAAGTCTGGAATTATGATGCCGCCAGCTTTGCTTTTCTTTTTCAACATTCCTCTGGCTATGCGGGGTCTTTTCTGGTTCCATACGAATTTTAGGATTATTTGTTCCATTTCTTTGAAAAAAGTGGATGGTATTTTGATGGGGATTGCATTGAATGTGTAGATCGCTCTAGGTAGCATTGACATCTTCACAATATTTGTTCTTCCAATCCATGAGCATGGAACATTTTTCCATTTCTTTGTGTCTTCCTCAATTTCTTTCATGAGTATTTTATAGTTTTCTGAGTACAGATCCTTTGCCTCTTTGGTTAGATTTATTCCTAGGTATCTTATGGTTTTGGGTGCAATTGTAAATGGGATCAACTCTTTACTTTCTCTTTCTTCTGTCTTGTTGTTGGTGTATAGGAATGCCACTGATTTCTGTGCATTGATTTTATATCCTGCCACTTTACTGAATTCCTGTATGAGTTTTAGCAGTTTTGGGGTGGAGTCTTTGGGGTTTTCCACATAAAGTATCATATCATCTGCAAAGAGTGTGAGTTTGACTTCTTCTTTGCTGATTTGGGTGCCTTTGATTTCTTTTTGTTGTCTGATTGCTGTGGCTAGGACTTCTAATACTATGTTGAATAGCAGTGGTGATACTGGACATCCCTGCCACATTCCTGACCTTAGGGGGAAAGCTCTCAGTTTTTCCCCATTGAGAATGATATTCGCCGTAGATTTTTCATAAATGGCTTTTATGATATTGAGGTATGTACCCTCTATCCCTATACTCTGAAGAGTTTTGATCAAGAAAGGATGCTGTACTTTGTCAAATGCTTTTTCTGCATCTATTGAAAGGATCATATGATTCTTGTTCTTTCTTTTGTTAATGTATTGTATCACGTTGATTGATTTGTGGATGTTGAACCAACCTTGCAGCCCAGGGGTAAATCCCACTTGGTCGTGGTGAATAATCCTTTAATGTACTGTTGGATCCTATTGGCTAGTATTTTGGTGAGAATTTTTGCATCCATGTTCATCAAGGATATTGGTCTGTAATTCTCCTTTTTGATGGGGTCTTTGTCTGGTTTGGGGATCAAGGTAATGGTGGCCTCATAAAACGAGTTTGGAAGTTTTCCTTCCATTTCTATGTTTTTGAACAGTTTCAGAAGGATAGGTATTAATTCTTCTTGAAATGTTTGGTAGAATTCCCCTGGGAAGTCATCTGGCCCTGGGCTTTTGTTTTTTGGGAGGTTTTTGATGACTGCTTCAGTTTCCTTAGTGGTTATAGGTCTGTTCAGGTTTTCTATTTCTTCCTGGTTCAGTTTTGGTAGTTGATACATCTCTAGGAATGCATCCATTTCTTCCAGGTTATCTAATTTGCTGGCATAGAGTTGCTCATAATATGTTCTTTTAATTGTTTGTATTTATTTGGTGTTGGTTGTGATCTCTCCTCTTTCATTCACGATTTTGTTGATTTGGGTCATTTCTCTTTTCTTTTTGATAAGTCTGGCCAGGGGTTTATCAATCTTGTTAATTCTTTCAAAGAACCAGCTCCTAGTTTCGTTGATCTGTTCTACTGTTCTTTTAGTTTCTATTTCATTGATTTCTGCTCTGATCTTTATTATTTCTCTTCTTCTGCTGGGTTTAGGTTTTATTTGCTGTTCTTTCTCCAGCTCCTTTAGGTGTAGGGTTAGGTTGTGTACTTGAGACTTTTCTTGTTTCTTGAGAAAGGCTTGTATTGCTATATACTTTCCTCTTACAACTGCCTTTGGTGCATCCCAAAGATTTTGAACAGTTGTGTTTTCATTTTCATTGGTTTCCATGAATTTTTTCAATTCTTCTTTAATTTCCTGGTTGACCCATTCATTCTTCAGTAGGATGCTCTTTAGCCTCCATGTATTTGAGTTCTTTCCGACTTTCCTCTTGTGATTGAGTTCTAGTTTCAAAGCATTGTGGTCTGAAAATAGGCAGAAAATGATCCCAATCTTCTGATACTGGTTGAGACCTGATTTATGACGGAGGATGTGATCTCTTCTGGAGAATGTTCCATGGGCACTAGAGAAGAATGTGTATTCCGTTGCTTTGGGATGGAATGTTCTGAATATGTCTGTGAAGTCCATTTGGTCCAGTGTGTCATTTAAAGTCTTTATTTCCTTGTTGATCTTTTGCTTAGACGATCTGTCCATTTCATTGAGGGGGTGTTAAAGTCCCCCACTATTATTGTATTGTTGTCGATGTGTTTCTTTGCTTTTGTTATTCATTGCCTTATATAATTGGCTGCTCCCATGTTAGGGGCATAGATATTTACAATTGTTAGATCTTCTTGTTGGATAGACCCTTTAAGTAGGATATAGTGTCCTTCCTCATCTCTCATTACAGTCTTTGGTTTAAAATCTAATTTGTCTGATATAAGGATTGCCACCCCAGCTTTCTTTTGGTGTCCATTAGCATGGTAAATGGTTTTCCACCCCCTCACTTTCAATCTGGGGGTGTCTTTGGGTCTAAAATGAGTCTCTCACAGACAGCATATCAATGGGTCTCGTTTTTTTAATCCAATCTGATAGCCTGTGTCTTTTGATTGGGGCATTTAGCCCATTTACATTCAGGGTAACTATTGAAAGATAGGAATTTAGTGCCATTGTATTGCCTATAAGGTGACTGTTACTGTATATTGTCTGTGTTCCTTTCTGGTCTATGTTGCTTTTAGGCTCTCTCTTTGCTTAGAGGACCCCTTTCAAGATTTCTTATAGGGCTGGTTTCGTGTTTGCAAATTCCTTTAGTTTTTGTTTGTCCTGGAAGCTTTTTGTCTCTCCTTCAATTTTCAATGACAGCCTAGCTGGATATAGTATTCTTGGCTGCATATTTTTCTCATTTAGTGCTCTGAATATATCCTGCCAGTCCTTTCTGGCCTGCCAGGTCTCTTCTTATCCATCTTTTATACCCTGCCAGGGGGCCCTATCAAATTATCATTTCAGAATTTGTTAATTCCTCTGTATTTTGGCCTCTTCTCTGAATTTGCTGTCTACTCTTTGCTGTCTCAGCAACCTGCTCTTACCTTAAAATGCCCTCAAGTTTTCTCAAGGAATAACATCACATTATTTTCTGTCATCCCATATACCTTCAATCTAGAAAGTAGGATTGATGTTCTCTTATTCTTCATTGCTACTTTTAGGTCATTATCTCCTCATTCTCAAGAAGAGGAGAAGTAGGGGGGAGAAAGAGGGGAGGGGAATGAAGAGGAGGGGAGGGGAGGAGGAGGGGATAGGAAGGACTCTTTGAGGCTTACATCGTTCAGTCACATCAAATTCTCTACCTCTTAAATGCTGCCATCTTCTGAAGTCATGATCACTGTCTGTAGATCACTAGAGAATTTGATTATTGGTTTGTTATAGTCCCCACCATTCCCAAGACAACATCCTTGTCCCCTTGGGTCACCTGGCCCAGTAGTTTGGTATCTCAGTTCCTCAGTCTCTGCATCTCCAATGAGCGTGATCTTGCCTTGGACTTCTCTATATCCAAAGCAATAATTCAAATATATTTCTAATATATTCTTTGAGCACTAACTCTTTTTCTCTTGTTTTTTTTTAATTATTTCTGTTACAACAATTCTTTGACTTCATCATGATCTCCAATCTAATGCTTCCTCTACTTTGTCCCAATTTATGTCCCTCTTCCTTCCTTATTTCCCTTCTGAGACCATTTAGAATACATGCTCCATTGTTTCAGTAATACTCTTGACAATGCTACAAATTTCATTGCCTTTCTGCTTTATTCATTACTCCCCTCTAAAGAAACCCCATAAGTGAATGTGTGTGACTATCTGCTTTCTTGATGCCACCCTCTCAGCAACAGCATGCAGTCAGAGAAAATCACACAATAGGTCAGATTGGCTCCATCATAAACCCACAGTCACCAACCTCAAATGGTGCCTTCAGCACTGCCTAATCTCATCACCTCTCTCCAGTTTGACTCCTTCACTCTTTTTTTTTTTTTTAAAGATTTTATTTATTTATTTGAGAGAGAGAAAGAGTGAGCACGAGAGCGGGGAGTGGGAGAGGGAGAAGCAGACTCCCTGCTGAGCAGGGAGTCCGATGCAGGACTCGATCCCGGGACTCCAGGATCATGACCTGAGCTGAAGGCAGTTGCCCAACCAACTGAGCCACCCAGGCGCCCTGGCTCCTTCACTCCTAATGTTCACCTCAAAGATTATGTCCGAAATTTTCCATTCTCCTGAAACTACTCACCTCATCTCCCCAACTCAGCAAAATAACCTTTTCAGAAAGATATAGGAACTTTACCAAGAACTGGGAATTTACCTCATTTCCTTGGTATCAAACATCCATCTACATTTTCAATCATCGAAGCTTTTTTTTTTCCTGGAAAAATTAAAAAGGGGTCTTTTTTTTCCCAGCTAAATCCAAATTCTCTACCACTTCTGCTTTGGACTCATTGTTTTCTCAAATGATTAAGAAGGTTTTGCTACTGACTGTCTTTCCTCTCTTCTGTATATTCAGCATCTCACCTCTCGATTGAACTTTTCTTTTGAGTTTTACACAGTCTAAATTTCTTTCATTAATTCTCAACAGTTCTTTATTCCTCTGCAGCTACTTCCCCAATCTCTTCTTTTCTTCACAGACTTCTCAAGTTGTCTGAACCTCTTGTCTATGTTTCATTTCTTCACTCCTCAGCCTAATCTATCATCTGGCTAAATGACTTCTCTGAAATGGCTCTCAATAAAGTAACAGACGTCCGTAATAATGCTTAATCCAGTGAACATTTTTTATCTTATTTGATTCTGCAACATGATATGTTACCATAAACCACTTTCCTTCATGAAATACTGTGATCTCTTGATAGATGAGAAGAGGAGAAGGCCTAGGAGTTAAACTCAAGAAGTCTCATTATCTATCGACCTCAGAGAGAAAGATGATTTTTTGGAATGTAGCAGATAAGGTCTATGCCTTGTGGTCTTTTCACTCATTCAAACTTCCATCCTGGCAACTTCATCTGTATCCACAGCCTTAATATCCAACACTCACAGGACTGCAAAACTTTACCTCCAGCTGGTACATTTCCTCTGAGCTCAGATTAACATATTCAACTATCTACACATCTCATTCAGGAATTTCAAAGACATTTCAACAGATGTCCAAAACCAAACAAAATATTCTCCTGAATCTGGTAATTTTCCATTGTTTTTATTTTTATTTTTTTACGTTTTTTATTAACATATAATGTATTATTTGTTTCAGGGGTGCAAGTCTGTGATTCCCACAGTCACCATCACCCAATCAAACCAGAAATGTACATGTTTTTATTTCCCTCCACCCTACATTCCAAATTCTTTCTCATCAGTTTCTATTCATATTAATTAATGCAATGGTCTTCTAACTGGCTGGGCTCCATTCATCATAACTTCTTCTAATTTGTTCTCTGTGGTAAAACTAGTGATCTTTTCAAATTAAAAAATTGATAATATTACTTTCTGCTGAATCCTTCAGTATCTCCCAGTTACTCTTAAACTCAAGATAAAAATATGTAATATGACCTAGGGGGCCATGTGTGGCCTGGCTCCTACTTACCTCTCTAGCTGTATTTCATATTATACACCCATTACTCTCTCCTTCAAAGCTACGCTGACCTTTGCAGCCCTTCAGACTGAGTAGAGCCTTTGAACACATGGTTTCTCCATCTATAATCCTCACCTACCCTCTCCTTACATAATTAACGCCTATGTATCTCTCACTTCTCAACTTGAGTGTCACTTTCTCAAGGAAACCTTCCCTGACCACGGTTAATTCCATTATCTCTCTATCTTGGCCCTCTTCACAGTTGCATTTATACACTTCTTTGTGAAATTATGTGATTAATATCTTCTTTCCTGTGTTAAATGGCAAGCAACATAAAGGCAAGTAAAGATTTGTTTTCTGCCCATTGTTTTATCTCTGGACTTAGGACAGTGTTTAATAACAAGCAGTCAGTAAATATTGGTTGAATCAGTGAATTGCCTGAAGAGGATTTAAACTCTGCTAACTCTGGCACAGCATTGTTTTATCCCAGAGAATTATTTTATGAACCCCTGAGTCAGGTCTCAATTCTGTGATTCTATGACCTATGATTCTATCCCTCCTCTCAGAAGCAGGCATTTCCTCTCTCTACACTTGCCCATCTGAGAAGCATCATCAGTAGAGAAAATAAGTGAAGGAAAAAAGAAAAAAATCAATAAAAGACTACCCCTTTACTCTTCTGTTAAAAATATAAAAGTTAATCTTACTGTGTACCCGATTCAATGTCATCTACTCAATCTGTACTCAGGTACATGCCAGAGGACACTAGAGGCTTTGGGCCTCAGTTGGGCTATAGACAAGTTATTCCTCCATCCTGAGGGACAATTGAATGAAAATCCATGCATGGCATAGTTTAATCTATTATTTTAGGTAACAATAAGCTTGAAACACTCAGTACTATTTGTCCTTATGATATGGTGTGGGACTCTCAGCTCTGATTGTTTATCTAACATATTTGCAAACTCACATTGCATGAATTTAAACTTTGCCAGTCATCACTCCTACTTTACTCATTATTGATGGGCATGGTCTGCTTTAGTCTATTTAGCACATTATATTGGATGACATTCCAAAAGAGTAAATGTGCATTTTCTCTAAGCACACACAGTGGATTACAGTCCCAATAGCTTTTTAGGCACAAATGTTGACTCTGGTAATTTAACCATGACCCTATCTCTGAATTTGATTATACAGCCCTTGTGCGCTTTGGTAGAGCAATAAGTCTCAAGCAGCCAAAAAGAGGCCAGATACTAACTCTACAACACCCCAGTCTTGGAACCAGCCATTTCTAGCAGAAATCTCACAGGAAAGACCTTTAATTTAAAAAGAAAACAAGGTAAAGCTCAAGTAGCAATGGGTATGAAATAGGAAACTAGCACCACCCCAGGCTGCTGCAGAGACAGCATGTGAGAAGGACGTAGGTAACAAGCTGGGTTTCATAAATCCTGTGGTGTGGGGGATGCTTTTGTTTTTCCAGCTCTACCTACCAGCCCATCTTCATGTGGGAGATAAGCCACCAACCAGCAGAAATTGGGACTGTTTTTCTGGGAAGAAGTGTAGCAGTATGCATCTAGAGACTTTAAAATATTCTTAGACTTTAACTCAGAATTTCCATTTCTGGAATTTATCCTGAGGAAGGGTTGTAGGAGGAATACAGAGGTAAAAGTACAGAGATTCTAGTTAAGGCATGGTTTAAAATAGCAAGGAAAACAAGTGGAACAAATAGAGAGTGGTTAAAATAATTATGAAATAATTATGAAAATGCAAATGATAAATATAAAAGGCCAAAGTCAGTTGTCAGAAAACCATTTATTTGGAGAATATTTAACAACTTAGGAAAATGTCATATATAATATTGAATTCAAAAATCAACTGCTATAGTTATGATATTTGCTTAATAAAAGATATGTTATTACACATATGCACATAAGGTGTCAGAAAGGAAAATCCCCAAAGTACTAAGTGTTTAAGTGTGAGCAGTAAAATCATGGGGGATATTTATTTTCTTCAATATACTTTGGCATATTTTCAAAACGTTCTTCAAAAAATAGTATTATTGTCAAATAGTGTTACTTTTTTAAATAAACAGGAATAATTCACTTTTAAAAATCTCCCCACCACCTCAGCAGGTATCGGTATCAGCTAGGGAACATGCAAAGTAAACAGAGAGGACCCCGGGGCTGTAGCAATAGGGATTATACCACCAGAAAAACAGTAAGTAGGGTGTGCCCATTAGGGTCTAAGGAAGAGATTTGTCTGTTCATTGCGACTTGCCTATTGAAAACTTAACAAGTGCCAAATACTGTGCTAGCTGCCTTGGGTGCAAGAGCAAACAAAACAGATGCGTTCGTATTCATGGAGGTACAATTCCACTGCCTGATAGAGGAGATTGAAGCATATGAGCAAGGAGGGAAACAGATAAATTGGAAAGAAGATGAAATGAGGACAATATGTGTCTTGCCCTTATCTGGCTATGATTTTATGAATTCTTATTGAGAAATGACTGAAAGTTACTATCGGAGCTCCACTGTATATTATTTGTTATGTTGCACATTAAATGTGTACAACTTGCATAGGGTTCATTGTTCAGTGCTAGTTCAGCCAATCTCATTTAGTTATCTTGATGAAGTTCATAATAGAAGAACCCTTGGATCTTATTATAGATGATATTCAAGCACCTGATTTCAATCATCACTGTAGTTACAATTCCAGTGCCTGCTATGAGTAAACCAGATAAACTGCTCCTCTTTTGTTACCGAATGGCAATTTTCCTCTAGGCAGGCCAAAATGGGCAGCAATTGCATGCTATCACAAAAAAAGATTTTATAATCTACCGTTGTTTTTTTTTTTTTTATAATCTGCTTACTATTTAAATACAGGATGAAGTTACGGCAGTGTTCCCTAGAGGAAATTGAGTTTGACAAACTTTTGAAAATTCCTAGTATAGTCTATTTCTAGCTGAACTTTGAAAACTGAAACTATATTTATCTTTCCAAACATAAGGAATATTAAAGTTAAGAACCACATTTGTTTCCTACAAAAATTAACCATTTCCTAAAGACCATCAAAGATTAGTATTAATGGCAAATTAAAGATTAGTATTAATTGCCATCACCTGTTATGTCCTCTCTCTTAATAAAGTCTAACAACTTCTATAACTGGCAGCCCAATTGCTTAGTAAACATACTACGGCAATGTTCTCAGCTGTGGAGAAAAGTCATGTCACTGACTATAATCTAGTCCTAATAAGAGAGAAAGACTCATTTGCCATATCAAAGGAAATTTGTACAATTGGTGCAGCCCTTGGACTTTAGTATTTTGGATAGACAGGAGACTCAGAAGAGATTTCAAGAATTGAGAAAAATTCTGAGACATAATTCAGCAAGAGGCATTCTGAATTCTGGTATTCTATAGTCCCCTATCCCACTTTCTGTATTATCTGCATGGAGTTCTTAATCCCTTCTTTTGACGGTACAATGCAAAACAGTGTGACTCTGCTCCAAAACTTCAAGGCTGGATTGCCTCCCAAGTCTGGATATATGTTTGATGACCAGTAGATCATTTAGTCTGCTAATTATTTTTTTTTTTTTAAAGATTTTATTTATTTATTTGACAGAGAGAGGCAGTGAGAGAGGGAACACAAGCAGGGGGAGTGGGAGAGGGAGAAGCAGGCTTCCCGCAGAGCAGGGAGCCCGACGTGGGGCTCGATCCCAGGACCCTGAGATCATGACCTGAGCCGAAGGCAGACGCTTAACGACTGAGCCACCCAGGTGCCCCTAGTCTGCTAATTCTATGTCCAATTGAGTATTCATTATCTATTTGTGTAATAGAAACATTTTCCCTTTTTTAAAAATCAAAGGGCTATCAGAATATAACAGGGATATACTAACTTTGATGCTTTGTTTAAGTAACTTGTAAGAACTGAAGAAATATTCATGTAAAAGAAAGTAGTATTTTCTATATGATGGGGAGACAGGGCTGTGGGGGACAGTGATTATCACGAAGTAGTGATGAGGGAAAGAGTTAGGTAGGGCTTTTCACAATTACCAAGTGCTCAAGATGACAAGAGCTTGAATAGATCTTAACTCCCCCACCCCCATTTTTGGCAGATGGGGGAACAGGTGGTTGCAGACAATGTATTTTGCCTACACCTTCTGACTACTCCAAAAAGGCTGGTCCCAATTTCATAGGTCAGAAATGAATCACTCTGTTAACCTCAAAATTCTATTATCTTTTATGGAATGGATGCAATAATTAGGCCTCTCTTTTCTCTAATAACATTAAACAGCAAGCTGCAATTTGAGAAACTTCTCACTGGAAAATCTTAAGAATTAAATGGTTCATTTGTTACAAGATGTAAAATATATCTTCTGGGAAATATGCACAATAATCTTAGTGTGACTAATTCTAGAGCCATAGATGAAATTACCATTTGTTAATTCCATTTGTTTCCAGGGAGAGAAAAAAAAAATCATTAATGGGATGGCAAGTGTTAGAAACCTTAGACCTATAAAGGAGCATTTTACCAAAGCTTTCCTGCAAACATCTGGTTTAGATGGTATTTGGCTAGTCATACACTAGGAAGTGGAATGGAGTAAGCAATAGCTTCAGTGATAGAATGTAAGGAGGACTCAGAAGAGCTTTTCCCACTAGGACAATGTAATGCCTGAAATTCCTATCACTGATTATTCCTATGAGTGAAATGTTTTATATCTTACATTATATATATTTTTTCAATGACTTGTTTCTCACTGCATGTTTTTGTCTTCATAATAATCCTAATAATTTTGGATTATGATTAATGAACCATCAGAAGATTCCAGTATAATTTCATTACTAATGACATAGGTGGTAAGACCTATGTGGTCTTTCTCTTAGTACAGAATTGATAAAGAGCATATATTTTGCAGCCTGACAGGCTGGCTTTGAATCACAACTCCACCTTTAACTGGATGATCCTGGACTTCACATTCCTCATCTGTAAATGAGAACTTAAAAAACAAAAACAACAACAAAAAAACCTAGGGGCACCTGGGTGGCTCATTCGATTAAGCATCTGCCTTCAGTTTAGGTCATGATCCCTGAGTCTTAGGACTGAGCCCTGCATCAGGCTTCCTGCTCAGCGGGGAGTCTGCTTCTCCCTCTCCCTCTGCTCCTACCCCCCTCCCCTGCTTGTGCTCTTGCGCTCTCCCTCTCTCTTGTTCTCGCTCAAATAAATAAATAAAATCTTAAAAAAAAAACCTACATAGAAAGTTGTTCAAAGAGTAAACAAAATAATCCATAGAAAGACATAACATATACAAGATAAATATTAAATATCACATAGAGAAAAATTCCATTTAAAAATCAATGTATTTCTTCTTCTCTACAATTTGCAGAAACATTAGAAAAAATGCACATAGCTTGGGATTTCATAAGTATTCGAAACAAAGAACAAAAAAAACCCTACAAATAATTTTTAGTTCCTTTTTGTTCTATACCTTCTAGGGAGGGCACATCTCCTTCAGCCAGTAGGCCATGTCACCTTGCAACATCTCAGTTCTCTCTTCTAATAAATGAGATGAGTAAACTAAGTGCAGTTTTCAAAAGTTTTTATTGTTTCAGTTGATGAGATGCTGTTCATTCAAATGAAAATTTCCCAGAAGCTTAACTATTAAAAGCTGTTCCATTTAACGTTGAGGTTGGGTTGGGAGCAGAACTGTACCCACCCAACTAGACCAGAATAAAATGTTACTTCTGTTAATATTCTGTGATCCCAAATACAAATTCAAGCTTCTTCAAAACCATAGGCAAAGATCAAAGGCAACTGCTGATAAATGAAGTGATAAATCACGAAGGAAACTTTAATAGCATTATTTACTTAGTGGCTTCATTCCGCTGGTTATTTAAAACTAGGTTTTAAAGAAATAGGCCTGAATTTCTTATTGCAAGACACTTCCACAAAGCTATATTTCCTCAGCAAATGAAGAGTGTGGCTTCATGGAATAATATGAAGCATTTTCATTTTTAAATGCTGTAATTATGGGAAAATAATAATAATAGATGATAAATACTGAGGATCTAGTTATGTACCAAACAGATAGTCCTAAGCACTGTATATGGGTTAGCCTATTTAATTCCCATGACAATACTATGGAATCAAATGCCTTTTATGATATTCTATTTTACAAATGAGAAAACTTCAAAAATATTAAGTAATTTGATCAAGGTTGTATAGTTTAGTAAGTAGAACTTCTGGGATTTGAAACTAGAGAATCTGGACCTCTACTAATATGTCCTTAAAAATATTTCAAAGATCTTATGTGATTTTGATAAATAAAAAGAAGAACCCATAGAAGCATACATGAAATAATGATGTAAAATTATATAAATATAAATAAAATACATTAAGCTTCATAGAGGCTAAAGACCTTATTAGTTGGTGATTAGGAGGTTAAAAAAATTTAGTCGTTCTTTCATGATATGATTTTATTTCTATTTCATTTTCTATTTCATTTTCATCATTCAGTTTATTGAAGTAATTTTTAAAATGAAAATTTAACTGTAAATGTTTTTAACAAAGCAGATTATTACGAATTATATAAAATATGTTGACCTTTCAGAGCAAAACTGGACAAAGTGTTAGATTTCATGTTAGTAATGCTTTATTTCCTATAGTAAGCCTACAAATAAATTGAAGAGCATCCACTGTGTGATGTCCTTCCTTTGGAGAAAAGAAACAATACTAGTTGCTTCGAGCTAAGGACATAGTGGTTTTCCCTTGTAGAGGGCTACTCTACTTTCCTTTGAGAATATCCCCATCTTGTGGAATCTCCGCTGCCCTAAGGGCCTGTCATGTGGAAACTCCCGTCTGCTTTTCAAACTGGTGGCTGGAGAGTCCTCAGATAAATACAATCCCTGATGATCTGGCAAAAACCCCAACTTCCAAAGGGGTGTCTACACATGTTCAGTGCATATGCCCAAAGCATGTGCCCCAAAGTCTCAATCAGGGAAACGTAGAGTTGTTCCAATGGCTCCAAACTGTCTTTTTGAAGTCTTATTTCCTGTGTGTTCTGATTACTTTGGCTTACCAGCAGGAAGACTGTTTTGCTAAATTAATGCACAGGAGATCCGAGGGAGATGAATGTCCTCCCCGTTGAGAGGCAGCAGGAGGGCCGGCTGCGGTGGCAGATGCTGTCTGTTTAAACACCCCCGCTCCCAGCCTAAGTGCCGGAACCTTGAGGAAGACTGCCTGAGGCGGGAATCAAGGTTGTCAAACTCCAGCACACTTGCAACCCTGACGGCTCTCCTACCTCTTAGCAAGATTGTGTGCTTTGCGGTGCCTGTTCTCTGTAAGGGCGTTAAATTCACGACCCAGGGGGCGTGATAGTCAGGGCCGTGCTAGGAAAGAAGTGAGGTTATCTACAGGAGAATCAGTCCACATCTGAAAAAAGAAATAAATCAAAACCTTCAGAGTGACAAGGAGGAAGATTTTCTTTCCAACAGGTCCAATTCAAGTTGTTCTATAACATGAAGAAAACCCATCCACTAAGCATCAACCACTGTAGCACTTAAGAATAAAGACAGTTGACATCATTGTTCAGGACTCCCAGTGCACATGGGCGAAGGTTGTTCAGGTTTTAGAAAGTAGCTTATGGCTTATTGGTGAACCATGAAATCAGTTTTGTGAGGGAGAAAATAATCTGTTTTAAAAAATGAAAACAGAAGAAAGAAGAATTAAAACATCTTCTAACCATGTACTGTTTACTATAACATACTAAATACACACACACACACACACACATATACACATAAATTGTGAAGCAAATTAAATCATGACCCACCCCCAACCCCTTTACTTGAATATTACCTATCCCTATATCGTGCTCAAAGTACTTGTGGTCCTTTCATATCCCATCTCTTGCCTCCCCATCATAGCCCAGAAGTAACTTCTATCCTGAAGTATGTGTTTCTGATTCTTTATGTTCAGGACTATAGTCCGTTATTTGAAAACCCTTAGAATCAGGTGTGTTTCAGATTCAGATTTTTTTCCCCAGAAAGATCACATAGGTAATATTCTCTGTATTATGAACACTCTCAACAGAGTCTGGAGAGAATTCTGTAGTCAAGCTCATTAGTATATCCAAGGCAAAATGGGTAAATATTTACATTTCTTACAAAGAAACACCATAAATAGACTTGTATCTGTTTTTTTTTTTTGTCACCAAATAATAAAGTTGCATATGAAAATTAACTTTCATGGGGCACCTGGGTGGCTCAGTGTGTCCCACTCTGTGCTTAAGATTCTCTCTCAACCTCTACCCCATCCCCCTCCCTCTCTAAAAAGTAAATAAATAAACTTTTGTATTTCATAGCTATCTGGATTTTGCACAGGTAAAGGACCTTGTGTCTACAGTTAAATTTACTAAACTTTTCTCATGTAGTTAATCCTTTTTGCATTTTGTTTAAGAAAACTTTTCTACCCTGAAATCATAAAGATATACTTTTAAATCTTTTTCTCTTATTTGTAAAATTTTACCTTTCTTAATATACTTAATTCATCTGGAAATAATTTTTGTGTATGTTATGAGAGTATTCTAATTTCTTCTTTTCCCCCCCTCTATAGATAAATAATTATCACTATTACATTTGTAAGACTCCAGCTTGGTCATCTATCTTATTTCCATGTATGAGATCTATTTCTAGGCTGGCTATTCCACTGATCAATTTTTACCCTTGCACAAATACCACACTCTCTTAATTAGCTTAGCTTAATAGATCTGGTAGCTGGGAGGGCAATTCTCTTAACCTTATTCTTATTCATCAGGAGTATCCTGACTCTTCTTGACCCCTTGATCTTCTATTCAAATATTATCATAAGCTAGTCAGGTCCCTCAAAAACCCCTTTTGGGAGTTCGATTGGATTTGCCCTGAAACTCTCATTTAATTTAGAGAAAATTGACATCTTAGCAATATTGATTCTTCCTAACCCTGAATATGAGGATATCTCTGCATTTATTTTTTTATTTTTTTATGTCTTTCGATAATGTTTTATAATTTTCTCCATACTAACATTTCACCAACAATATAATTGTTGCAGTTATTCCTGAATACTTTATGTGTTTATATTGAAAATAGTTTCTTTTTTAAGTTGCTTTCTCTATTTGTTGCTGGTGTTTAGAAATGCAGTTGATTTTTTATTTGATCTCATATCCAGTCACTTTCCTAATTTTTCTTATTAATTATAATAAACTATCTCTACACTTGTTTAGATTTTCTATACAGTTATGTTATTTGTAGATAACAGGTTTGTTTCTTTCTTTCCAAAAGTTATATTTATTTCTTGTTCTTAAATTTCACTGGCCAGAAACTCCAATGCAATGATAAAAAAAAAAAAAAGGAGGGGTGATAGAAATCTTTGTCTTGTTCCTAATTTTAAAAAGAATATTTCCAGAATTCATCATTAAGAATGTTTGCTGTAAACTCTTGATAAATATTTATGTTGCTAGGTTGGAAAAGGTGACAATCATGAATGGATGTTCAGTTATATGAAATGATTTTCTGCTTCAACTGAGATGATCAAATGGTATTTGTCTTTTAATCTGCAAATGTGGTGAAACATATTAATTGATTTTATAATGTTAAAACACCTTTATATTCCTGGGATAAGTTCAATTTGATCATGATATATTATCATTTTTATAAAAAACAGTGGATTTGGTTTAATAATACTGTGTTTTTCATTTTGGCTTTAATGTTCATGAGTAAGATTGAGCTATAATTTGCCTTTCACATACAGTCCTTATCTGGGTTTGGTAGAAGGATTATACTTGCATTAGAAAATAAGTCATGGAGATTTTTCCTCTTTGTTTATTATCTGGAAGAATTTGTGTAAGTTTAGAATTACCTGTTTTCCTTAAAAATTTAAAGAATTTATTGATAAAATTGGGCTTGCTATTTTCAGTGTGAGGCAATTTTTAGTTACTGATCTGGATTTCTATTTCTTATTGAGTTAGTTTCCATAAGTTATAGTTTTCTATAAATCTATTCATTTCATCTATGTTTCAGTGAAATTTTTGATAAAAAATTATTACTCTTGTGTATTGTCTTTGGCTTGATAAATTCTACCACAGGTTCGTCTTTATTACTAGTCTTTTAAAATAACTAACTTTTGGGGCACCTGGGTGGCTCAGTTGGTAAAGCATCTGCCTTTAACTCAGATCATGATTCTAGGGTTCTGGGATCAAGCCCCATATGGGGCTCCCTGCTCCACAGGGAGCCTGCTTCTCCTTTTCCCTCTCCCTGCTGCTCTGCCGGCTTGTGCTCTCTCTCTCTGCCAAATAAATAAATAAAAACTTTTTAAAAAATTTTAAAAAATAATTTTTTTCTTTGTTGATTCTCTTCATTGTATCTGCTTTCTATTTCATTAATTTCTCTTATTATCTAATTTTTATACTTCAGATTTATTTTGATTTGTTTCTAAAATCTTAAGTTTAATAATCAGCAAATTAATTTTCAGCCTTTCCTTTTTTCTGTTTTTAGCATTAAAAGCTGTAGTCATATATATAGACATCACCTTCAAACTATTCATTATTCTTTGTTTTATTATGTGGTAGTTTTATTATTATTCTGTTCTAGGTATTTGTTATTTTCCAAAGAGATGATGATTATAAATTTTATCCTTTAATGTATGATCTCTATCTTAATAGTATTGAAATCTATATGATACTGTCCTTTGAAATGCATAAAGACCTAGTATGTAAAGCTTCATGTGTAATGCAGAAGAATATGTATTCTCTAATTATTGGCAATATAGTTCCATGCATGCCCATTAAATCAAACTTGCTGATGTTTTGTTCAAATGCTCCATATTGTTACATTTTTTCTTTTGCTTGTCCTAAAAATAACTAAAGATAAGGGGAATTTGTGGATTTGTAAATTTCCCTTGTAGTTCTGTCATGTTCTGCTTTTTATATATTTTAGTGCTCTTTAGACAGATCCCTACAAGTTTAGAATTGTTATACTTTTCTGGTGAATTGAGCTTTTTACAGTTCTATAGGGATCTACTTTATCCTCAATAATGCTTTGTGCTTTACATTTTATTTTTACTCCATTTTTAAAAAGATATATTATTTATTTTAGAGAGAGAGCACAAGCAGGGAGAGGGTCAGATGGAGAGAAAAAGAATCTCAAGCAGACTCCTCACAGAGCACAGAGCCTGACATGGGGCTTGATCTCATGACCCTGAGACCATGACCTGAGCCAGAATGAAGTTGGTTGTTTAACCAACTGAGCCACCCAAGCTACTGTACCTTGCTTCCTTGCTTTTTTTGTGCTTTATTTTAGTTCACCAAATTGAGCAACAGAATATTACCAGTTCTCCAGAAGCCCCTTGGTGTTCCCTATCAATCACTATCCCTCTGTACTCCCAAAAGTAATCATTCACAACTTCTTGTTTTATTTTGTTTAGCATGTTCCTGGTTATCTTTCTTTCCATTCTTTTTTTTTTTTTTTTTTTTTTGAGTTGTCAACACTTACTATTTTGTGGGTTTTTTTTTTTTTTAATAAAAGCCATTCTAATAGGTATGAGGTGATATCTCATTGGGATTTTTACTTGAATTTCCTTAATGATTAGTGATGTTGAGCATCTTTCCATGTACTTGTTGGCCATCTGTATTTCTTCTTTGAAAATCCTCTGACCACTTTTTAAGGGTATTTTGATGATGATGATGATTTGCTACTGAGTTTTGTGGGCTCCTTATATATTTTGGATATCAACCTTTATCAGATACATGATTTGCAAATATTTTCTCCTAAATAGTAAGTTGTCTTTTCATTTTGTTGATGGTTTCCTTTGCTGTGCAGAAGCTTTTTAGTTTGACAGAGTCCCACTTGTTTAGTTTTGCTTTTGTTGCCTGTGCTTTTGGTGCCAATTTTTTCCATTCTTTTATGGTCAGTCTCTCCAGGTTTCTTTGTTTCTCTTAAATTTAATTTGATAATCTCTTTTAACTGGTAGTAGTTAAATTGCTGTAACTGGGAAAATCATTACATTTTTATTTATTTATGATATAAATAACTTGTGAATTTAATGTAATTACATGTATTGTTCTTTGTATCTGATTGTTGTTTATAAATATTTATGTTGTTACCTTCACATAATAGTGCCCATTCCATCGATTTGGGCATTGGCCATGGGACTTGATTTGGCAAATAGGATGTAGTAGGCTTAATGCAGCATAGGAGTGAATTATGCTTGTATGTTTCTCTGCTGTAGCCATGAGGAAAACATCCCTAGGTTAGCCAGCTGGTTTTGAAGGGGGATGAGAGACATGTGGAGCAGATCCAAACCAATTAGCTCAGGCACACCTTGATTACCAATCCTCAATCCATCTAAAGACCCATGAGCATGGATGCTTATGTGTTAATTCACTGAGTGGTTAAAGGATTTGTTACTAAGAAATTTGTGGCAATAACTAAATAATATATTCTTATTGATATGCTTTTTTTTGTTGTTTCTACTATTTTGACTTTGTGCTTCTTATTTGTCCCACTATTATCTCCTTTTCCTTTAGGAAAGATGTCATAATTGAGATTCAGTTGGTTTGTTTATTTGCTTTTTCTCATTGTAATACCTCCCCCTATTTGTTTGGGGGTTGTATGTTCCTTTCTATTTTTGATAAATATTCCTAAAATTTTACCCTAAATATTAAACAAAGTCTAAAGTTATCCTTTCAAAAAAACAAACAAGAAATTCAGAATAATTTGATTTTAATCACTTCTTCCCAACATACCATTGTTTTATACTAGTTTAGTTATATCTTTTTTAACTCCCAAATTAAGTTGTCATTAAAATTAATATTTTGTATAAATATATACATAATATAAATAAATATATAAATAAATAAATAAATAAAAATGTTATTTTTAAAATAATTTTTTAAAAGATTTTATTTATTTATTTGACAGAGAGAGACACAGTGAGAGAGGGAACATAAGCAGGGGGAGTGGGAGAGGGAGAAGCAGGCTTCCTGCTGAGCAGGGAGCCCGATGCGGGGCTCGATCCCAGCACCCTGGGATCATGAGCTGAGCCGAAGGCAGATGCTTAACGACTGAGCACCTCAGGCACCCCTATGCAGGTTATTTTTATCTAGTTTTTTTGTCTTTTTTTTTTTTTTTTTAGATTTCTTAAATAGCTCTTCTTTCTTCACTCGTTTTTTTTCTTCCAATTGAGGCCTTTTTTTTTCTCTAAAATATAGCCTTTAACTAAAAGTGAAGGTCTTTTAATGGTACATTCTACCAGGGTTTCTTTATTTTAAATACCTTCATTTTACTCTTGTTTTTATTTTAATTTAATTTTACTTTATTTTTAAATTTTACTTATTCATTTGAGAGAGAGAAAGAGAGAGAGGGGGAGAGAGAATCTGAAGCAGACTGTGCACTGAGTGCAGAGACCGACACAGGGCTCGATCCACAATGCCAGGATCATGACCTAAGCTGAAACCAAGAGTTGGACACTTAAACCACTGAGCCACCCAGGCATCCCGTACTCTTGTTTTTAAAACCTAGTTTTGATAAATATAGTTTCTTCCCACATATTGAAGATACTCCTCTACTATCTTTTGGCATCTATTATTGCTATAAAAAAGTTTGCTATTAGTATAATTGTTACTCTTTCATGTGTAATATGTATTCTCTTTCTGGCTATTATCAAGATCCTTTCTTTGTTACTAATATCCTACCATATTGCAAAAAATTTACTCTATATGGATTTATTTTTTATTTATCTGCCTGGAATAAAATGGGATTCCTATGTTGTAGATTTCTGTATTTTATCAGGTATGAATTTTTTTAGCCATTATGTTTTTACCTATTTCCTCAATTTAGATGCATCTTAGTTTTTTTTCTCTTCTAGCTTCCATAATTATGAAACTGTCATATTCCATCTCCTCCTCTTTCTGTGCTGCTTTTTGGGGTGCTTATTTAGATTTATAGTTCAGTCTCTCTTCAGTGACATTAACTTTGTATATGTGCTGCCAAAGCGAGCACAGTGACATTAACTTTGGTTAAGACATCTATTGAGCTCTTAATTTCAGCATTTACATTTTTTATATTTGGAGGTTCTATTTGGATGATTTTCAAATATGCCTGGCTATTTTTATATATTCTTGTTTCTTGCTTATTTTTTATTCCATATTTTACCTTTCAAAAAAATTTAGGGTTTTATATTTCATATCTGCAAATTCTAATATTTGAAGTCCTTGGGGACACATATCTGTTATTTGCTGTCCTTCCAAATCTCTCATGGTTGCTAGTTGCTAGTTGCTTTGGACATTTTTACTGTGAACTTATTTTGTTGAACTTATTCTGAATGCAAAGTGTCTAAAATGGGCATACTTAAATTCAGAGAAGATTTGTACTTACTTCTGCTGAGAGTCAGAAGTTACTACTAAGCTAGGACAGATTATCCCACTTCAAGGGCCCTGAATTAATGAGAATCTCAGGTTCATCTCTTCTACCCTACTGCTTATCCAAGGCTTATTCTTCATTCACAAAACTGATACCTACTTTTGCTTGGACAACCCTAAATTTCACCTTTGAGGTTTTTCCCCCTCTTCTATACTTAACTCACTGCTTTTTTGTTTTATTTTTTAACTGTCATTTTGTTTTGTTGATTTGCCATAGAGATTTCCCTTACTCCCTAAGAAGAGCAATAATCCATTAAAAATTCTAAATGAGAACTTGTCTAATTATTACAGGACCTAAATATGTACTTAGTGGATGGGACTTCAAATATTTAATGACCCACATTGTCCCAAAATATTTTCACTGCATAATCTTATTAAGGCTTTAAACAATTTTATTGTGGATGGTGCTGCATTATCACCAATATCAGATAAGAAAGTTAAGTCTCAAGTGAATTATTACTCTAAGAACACAGAATGCCCAGACTAAACATTTGTCAAGGCTGGTACTTTGGAGATAAAATAGAATTTATGCATTGTAAGACTCTGACCCAAAGAAGCTTTCAATATAATGTGACATTCTTATCAAACCAATATTTTGTTTTCAAATGAAATGAACTTTTTTCCAGTTAATAATTAATAATATCCTTTTGATTTTTTAAAATTTAAAACAATTTTTAAAGGCAGTAGGTATAAAAATTTAAAAGTTCCTCAAATCTTGCAAAATTTGACCAAATGCATCAACAGGCATTAGGATTTAACGACAATTTAACTTTAAAAATTATTTTTAGCTATAACTTCATGGAGACTGAGATAACAAAAAAGCTGACTTTTTTTTTCCCTCCAAATAAGCCCGTGCTCCACAGTAAGTGATTTTGAAGCCAAAGAGGGATTTCAATTTCTGTATGGAGTCTTAACCATAACTTCTCTGGGGAATTTTCCAAGTCTGCAAAATAATACTTTAAAATAAGTACTTGCAAATCCATAGCACTATTCATGTGAGCCTGAGCGTCATTAAGCTTTACATGACATATTCCATCTTGCAGACATTGATATAGAAACACAGAAGCATTAAGTGATTTTGGCAATGCCACAGAAGGTCAGCCAAAGCTGAATCACTAGCAATTATTTCATAAGTATCTAAAATAAGAATCAGTTCCAGGGGATTCTCAGGCTTAAGAGACTCTGAAATATCTTAGGATGGTGGTTCTCAACAACATCACCTAGGAACTTTGATGGAAATGCAAATTCTCAGGCCCTATCTCACACCTACTAAATCAGAAACTGAGGGTGGATACCAGCTGTCTGTTTTTTGACAAGCCCTTCAGGTCATTCTAGTACACCCTACATTTGAGAACTATTTCTATAGACAAAAGTATGGACAAAAGACATCATTTTCCTCTTCCCACTTCCCTAGACAAACTGCACTAACTTTCAGAAAGGAGATGAAAAGCAGTATAACAGATTGCAAAAGTCCATAGATGCTACCTACCAGTATGGTTTTCTAGAAAGATGCTTTGTAGGACTGGTCCTCAACCTTGATGTCAGGCTAAACTGGCCTGACATTATTTTTGAGGTAAGCAATATGTTACTAATAATAAAGTAATGACTTTTATAAATTATTAACGTCATGTAAATAGTAATAACTTTAGGAATATCCTTACAGTAATGTCTTACTCAATCATGTATATTCGGATATATTTCTCTAAATTCAAGAGAAATATGCAGAGTTACATTACAGCTTGAGTGCTACCAACTTGTCTACATCCTTAGGGTGTCTTATCTATGTGACAGCCAATAGTGAGAAATCATTAATAAAGCATATGCTAACAGTTTTGGAGATTCAAGACTGTTAGAGTACTGTAATTCTCAAAAATTCTGTACACATTCATAGAATTGTTTTATGTAAATAAAATTACATATTCTAGGCTAACAACCTCCCACAACCTTCTAATTTAGAGTAATTTGAGTTTTAGTATAAAGCAATAAGGGGTATGGAAGAAAACAAGCAAGCCATGACCTGGAAGAAGCCAAGTAACATTCTATTTAGCATGGAGGATTGGGAGCAGAGATAAAGGAATGAAAGATTATGTCTTGTATACTTTCCCTACAGCAATAGCCCTCAAAATTTAGGGTATACTAGAATGATCTGAAGGGCTTGTTTTCCTTTTCTCTACCCCAGCCACACAGACTGCCCCAGAAAAATCATGTGACATACCAAAGTTAGCTGCATTTCATATATTAGACAGTATCATTTTAGGGGGGCCCAACCTTACAGGCAAGTGCGGTCAAGGAAGAGAGTTGATGTTAACAAAGACTCTGAGAAAGTGAGTCAGGGATCGGGACTGCAGGAGACCACACATGAGCATAGGATCACCCCCAGGGCAGCATTACTGAGGGCTGAAAAATGGTTTAAGCTTAACTGTACAAGAAAATTTGGAGTAAACTGGTCAGAGGTCAAATACCAAAATAGTTAAAGTCTAAGATGTCCATGTTAGAAGTAGAAAATTAGTCCAAACCAAGATATGGGAAATAAGATTCTAGTGCAGGTATTATAGAAGAGCAGAGAGATCAGCAGAGATCTCTGAATGAAGAAAATAGAATTTTCTATAGAGGAAAGGAAAGAAAAGACAGTGATTGCAAGTGAAAGGAATTAAATTTTTGCTGCACTCTCTCACATCTGATTCTCTACTTCTCTTTATTCCTAAGTACAAAGATTGTTCCTCTAGTTCTTAACTTTTCCCAGATTGTGCATTTGCTGTAGACGAAACAATCAAAAGCTAAGGTCAGGCTCCTGACTCCCAAAGTTTACATGATAAAGCAATAGCATTCAAATATAACAGAGAGAGATGTGCTTTGGGCTGTGACTGAGCAAGAGGTTGGTTTTAGTCTTACCCTACCACCATAAACTACCATAAAACTGACCACTTTTTTAAAAATTTTTATTTATTAGATTCAATTAACATATAAGTATTATTGGTTTCAGAGGTAGAGGTCAGTGATTCATCAGTCTTATATTAATACCCAGTGCTCATTACATCACGTGCCCTCTTTAATGTCCATCATCCACTTATCCCATCCCCTCACCCCTCTCCCCTGCAGCAACCCTCAGTTTGTTTCCTATGCTTAAGAGTCTCTTATGGTTTGTCTCCCTCTCTGATTTCATCTTGTTTTATTTTTTTCCTCTCTTCCCCTATGAGCCCCTGTTTTGTTTCTTAAATTCCACATATCAATGAGATCATATGATAATTTTCTTTCTCTGATTGGCTTATTTCACTTAGCATAATAACTTCTAGTTCCATCCACGTCATTGCAAAAAATTCATCACTTTTATCAGATATCAGTCAGTACATGAAATTAGCCCCATGTTAGCTTGGGCTTTCTGTCTTAGGGCAATTTCCTGGCCTCAGCACAGAATAGTGAAGCTCAACTGGAGAGCAGTAGTCTCACAGAGATGAGGAGACAGCAATAAGAGTTTAGTGCTGCTAAATTGGCTGAAAGTTACAGGACAGGATATTACGGAGGAGGAAGGTTTACTTAGGGCAAAAATAGCAAAAGTTTGCATGGGGCTTCTGCTTAGGTCGATGACTGAGAACTAAGATGTCATGCACAGTGAGAAATATCAGCAGGCCAACCAGAAGATGTCTGCAATCAGACTGAAAGCTGAGCAGAGATATTGGTGGTCATGTCTGGAAGATGTTGGAATTCTGACCCAACAAGAGTAAAATCCCAGTGGGCACCTCAGGCATTCACTTGGGGCCTCAAGAATATCATGCCCTGAAGAAAGGTCATATCCTAGGACACTAAGGACACTAACAAAATATTAAAAGACCAACTATGAGAGTATTAAGAAAATATACCAGTAATTTGACTATCTATACCAACAAAATTCAACAATCTCTAAAGGAAGACAACATTCTCCTGACTCCCTACTGTATGAAATCTACAGTGTCTAGCATACAATAAAAATTACCAGACATGTGAAGAAGCAGAAACTCCGACCTGTAATCAAGAGTAAAAGGCGGTCAGGGCACCTGGGTTGCTCAGTCGGTTAAATGTCTGCCTTCGGCTCAGGTCATGATCCCAGCGTCCTGGGATCCAGCCCCACATCAGGCTCCCTGCTCAGTGGGGAGTCTGCTTCTCCCTCTGCCTGCTGCTCCCCCTGCTTGTGCTCTCACTCTCTCTCTCCTTCTGTCAAATAAATAAATAAAATCTTAAAAAAAAAAAAAGAGTAAAAGGCAGTCAATAAAAAGGGACCTCTAATGACCCAGGTGTTAGACATAGCAGACAAGGACTTTAAAAGAATATTTACAAATATGTTTAAGGACTTAAAGGAAAAATGAATGTAACGAGAATGCAGATGCAGAAGCTCAGGAGAGGAAAGATTTTTAAAGAAGAAATTCTAGGGGCGCCTGGGTGGCTCAGTCGTTAAGCATCTGCCTTCGGCTCAGGTCATGATTCCAGGGTCCTGGGATCCAGCCCCGCATCGGGCTCCCTGCTCGGCCGGGAGCCTGCTTCTCCCTCTCCCACTCCCCCTGCTTGTGTTCCCCTCTCTCACTGTGTCTCTCTCTGTCAAATAAATAAAGTCTTTAAAAAAAAAAAAAAAGAAGAAGAAATTCTAGAGTTAAAATGCACAATATACGAAATAAAAAAAAACTTACCAGGTGTGCTTGCTGGCAGTTTGGACACAGCAGTGAAAAAGATCAATGACCTTAAAGATAGATTAATAAAAAATATCTACAATGTAAAACACAGAGGGAAAAGGTTAAAAGAATTAACAGATCATCTGTGACTTGTAGGACATACCAAGTATCTTGATAGTCTTTATAGCCTTAGAGGAGAAGAATGAAGAGAATGGTATAGAAAAAAAATTTTTGAAAAAATAATGCCAAAATTTCCCCAAGTTTGAGAAATACGTCAGCTTCAGGAAGATCAGCAATCTCCAAGCAGGATAAATACAAAGAAAATCATTCTTAAGCATATTATAGTCAAATTGTAGAAAAACAAAGACAAGACAAATTTAACAAAGAAAGAATGAAGAGAAAGAGTATCTTAGAAAAAGAAAGTGTGGAATTGACTGGGACTGAATTGCTTGCAAGTTTTAGTGCATATATCAGAATTCCAGGAACTGTCAGTAGGCTGAATACACATCTTATGTCCTTGCTTAGAGACTGAGATCCTCAGTCTCTGGAGATCCTCCCCTCTGAAGAGAACCACAGGCCAGCCAGAAACAAATCACCACACCATATTTGACCAAGTATGAGTGAGCCTGCATGCTGGACACCTGAGCCCTCCAGATAGTGATGTGTGCCCCTGTGATGGTGGAGCTGGAGGGGGAGACAGATTCCTTGTTCATCACCATGAAAGAGCTCAAGGCCTGAAAGATCCCCATCATCATCCGCTGCTACCTGCCAGATGGGAGCTATGAAGACTGGGGGGTAGATGAGCTCATCATCACTGACAAGCTGGAATCATCTTTCTGACTGTGCCTCATCCTAGTTTCTATTTTCACATTCTTTATACATGTAAAGAGGAAACTACTCAACATTTCACCTGCCAAAAAAAAAAAAAATTTAAGAAAAATTTATAAAATTCCTTGTGGGGAATTGGTTTATATGCTAATGTCCCCCATTATTACTTCTTGTCTTTGTGCAGAGGGATACAAATGTGTTACAGGGCTGACACTGGAGTCCATACATCCCAGCCTGAAAAACAAATAATGCTCCACAGCATTACCCAGTAACTCTCTAGGACAGGAATTTAGAAATTCTTTTTTAAAGGGTCATCTTTACAGTTTTCCTCCTTGCTGCTGGGCCTATAAATCAGTTGAGGTTCCTTGAGCTTGAAGAATATCCACAAACAGTAAAAATAGGAAGCAAGAGACTTGATATGGTGCTAATAAGGAAACCTGCTATAACTACTGGTCATGGACCATGTCTTTGCCAATCAAGTCTTAAGGTATGAGATGGTCTTGCTACGGTTAATGATGTTGACATTGATGCAGATTCCTACTAGGATACAGGAGTTCTTCAAGTTGTTATCTCATTTATTTAAGAGTACCTCACTTCACTGACTTGGGATCCACTGTTTCTGCCTTGTGATTTGCTTCCACAAATTAATACCACTTTAATTGGGCCACCTCTACACAGTGCCTGGTAAAGCACAAACACTGGTGCTTAGGGTACTACCACACAAAATCTTACTGTAGCCTGAGGCAAAAGGAAAAATGTGCACCCCTATACACATTTATCAAGATATTTTTCCATATTTTGAACCAAGTAGAAAAAAAATTGATAAAATTTCTACAGTCAAAAACATGATGGCACATAAAGCCCTGCACTGCCCAGTCCCTTCATACACCATTGTAAACCCCCAGCTGTGTGCTACATGGAAGTGACTGTACTCTTGGCATAATAATATAAGGCTATAAAGCAAACAAACAACAACCTGTCCTTAGTTAAAATTTTGATATTTTGTTCATCTTGGATTTTCTGCACTTATTTTTGTAAAGCCAAACACTGTGCATTGGATCAATCCCAAGGGAGCAGAATATGGTACACTGGTTACCAGTCACGGGGAGGACTCCAAACTTCTGCCCATTGCATCTTGATGTTAGACTTGCCAAGGAAAACACAACACAGTGGGGCCCTGGATGTAACAGTGCTCTATTCACATAGTGAAGAGAGAGCAAGATCAGCTCCGTCAGTCCTTCATGGCTAGCAATTAGCCCATGTACCCTTCTCATACCATAGTAGCACCCCAACCCTTCCCCTGTGGAGTTAGACATACTGAAAGCTGGGGATGTGCCTGAGGCACTGACATACATGTGTAAGCAGAGCAAAGGAACATACATCTGAAACAGGGAAAGGTATTTCCACACAAGGTGTTTACATGGACTCTGTGGGTATTTCTTGGTAAGGATGTATTCAAGGCCAAAGGCCCATTCTTATGTAGCTAAATGAGGCTCAAAGACTACCTGCATGAGACTACCTTTCCCAACAATTTTGAGTTTTTAAAATATTGTTTTAAAATATTATTTATTTTGATTACTGAGTTTTGGCATCTGCCTAGATTTTGCACTTGAAGAGAGTACTTCACTCACTTTACCCTAATCCCACCCCTGGAATTTGTCTTAGAGATGAAGAGCCTACATACATCCTTACCTAGCAACCAACTGTAGCCCATAATTCCGATGGTAGATGAAATAATGGGCTCCTAAAGATGTGCATACCCTAATCCCCAGAACCTGTGAATATGTAATTTTATGTGGCAAAAAGGACTTTGCTGAGATGATTAAGGTCAAGGACCTCAACATGGGGAGATTATCCTGTATCATCCAGGTGAGCCCAACTATTCACAAATCCCTTAAAATAGAGAGCTCTTTGTAGCTGCAGAAAACCAGAGATGGCAGTGTGAGAAGGATTCAACTTATCATCGCAGGCTTTGAAGATGGAGGAATTGGGACAATGAGCCAAGGAGGCCTTGAGAAGCTATAAAAGGCAAATGAATCTTCACAAAGGAATACAGTCCTTTGATTGTAGCCTTGATTTTAGCCCAGTAAGACCCATGTGGGACTCCTGACCTACAAAACTCTAAGATAATAAATTTGTGTTGTTTTTAAACCACTCTATTTATGGTAATTTGTTAGAGCAGCAATAGAAAAGTTATGCAGTCCCTTCTTTCTCACTACTTGCCAATCTCTGCCACTAGGGCCTGGGACCACCTGGGTTTACTCCCTGGATTTATAACTCAAAATCCTCATTCTTTGAAAGAAGAAATTGGTGTCTTGGTACCCCTTTAATCCCAGAAATATTTCTCCTACAAATTTTACAAGTTCCTCCTCCAGAAACTTTCACATTCCTCAAATCAATAGCTTCTTTCAAAGGAAAACAACAGTACAAAAATACAAAAATATTCAAGTTCTAGAGATCCTGCTATAAAATATTTTCTCTGAGAAATTCTCAAAATTTCTTGAGAGTAATATGAGTAATTGGGAGTAATATGTCCTCCCAATTGCATTCCTTTGAGTTAATTACCTACATAGTTTTATAAAATATTAAATGAAGTGTGATTTTATAGAAGGCATATATACAGTAGGCACAGAATGAGGGACAGTAGGCATAGGATTCAAGTGTGGTTCTGCCCAGGTCACATTAATTCCCTGGGATAATGTTTGCTTTTATGACTGAACCCCCATATTAACACCCTGCTCTTTTCCTTTGAAATCAAGATATAGCCTTTCTTACAGATCTAGTTCAAACCTTGACACTTCATCTCTCAAGGAAGATCAACTTAGAAGACTGGCTTAGAAACACACCTGCAGTGGTCAGGCTTCAGTAGACTCAATATAGAATAGTTAGAGAAAGGAGAGGAGACAAAGGAATTAAGAGGGGCTGACATAGCAGGAGATGGGGTAGGGGGCAGGAGACAGAGGATATCATTAACAATTTAGAATATTGCTTACACAGTTCAGCCCTTCACAGGGCCTGAAATGTCTAGATAAAAAGTGTGCTCAATCCAAATTTGGCTCCTCATACAGCGTTTTAGCTTAAGAGAAAAAAAATCTTTTAAACCTCCAAAAGTGATAAATTGCAGTCGCTAATATTAAGCTCATTCATGAATAGTTCGATTTACTTGATTTTCACTAAGCTTTTAAATATGAAATGCATCCACAAAATCAATTTCCCATCTGCATTTCTAGGTAGGAAATGGAAAGTACAGAAATAGTTTTAACTAGAGGTCCTTTAAAAAAAAGGGGGGAAGGGGGCAATAAACTTGGCCATAGAACAGTATCTGCAAATTGTAAGGGATTTGCAGGCTTTGAAGATGGAGGAATTGGGACAATGAGCCAAGGAGGCCTTGAGAAGCTATAAAAGGCAAATGAATCTTCACAAAGATTCATGATAACAGAAAATTGTATAATCTTGGCCTGATGCAAGAGATTAGCAGATTGGTTCAAGTTTGCCACTTGCACTTCCTTGTTTTGGAAGTGACTCTCAAATGTATACTTTCACATCCATATGCAAATAAATGTTAAGTGTCATCAACAGCTTTTTTGTAATCTAGGGTATTCTTTTTTTGTTTGTTTAAGAACAGGATCTAAAGATTTACCAAAATCATGGGCACCTGGGTGGCTCAGTTGGTTAAGCGACTGCCTTCGGCTCAGGTCATGATCCTGGAGTCCCTGGATCGAGTCCCGCATCGGGCTCCCTGCTCGGCAGCGAGTCTGCTTCTCCCTCTGACCCTCCCCCTCTCATGTGCTCTCTCTCATTCTCTCTCTCTCAAATAAATAAATAAAATCTTAAAAAAAAAAAAAAGATTTACCAAAATCCTGAAAACTGACACTGAATCAATATCCCAGGGTTCTCTTCCACTCATGTAACCATCTTTTCCTTTCAATTCAATACCTAGAGGCCAAAATAATAATACTTATAGAAAACCCAGGAGTGCTGTGTTCAAAAACAACCAAAAAAACAAAACAAAACAAGCAAAAAAAACCAACAGGCTCTCAGGTTAAAAACAAATTAATTGATTGTACATTTTGTAGAGTTTGATTCTTCACATTCCCGGGAAAGGGAAGACAGGGACAGGGATTCATTTGGAATTTTTAGAGAACATAGTTTCTTCCCACTGTTGGCTGCAGAGAACACTTGAATGAGATCCCCAAGGCAATTCAGCACTGCCAGGAAAAATCTCTGTCCCCCACAAACTAATGAGCCCTCATTCCCAACTCAATAGCAAATGTGGTCCTTTGCCTTTACTGGGAGAAAACAAGGGTGGCCCAGATGGAGTTGAATATCAGAAAAGAAACACTGTAGATTTTCACTGTTCTAATTTAAATCTAACAATTGAGCTTCCTTTCCCACATATTTAACAAAAAAACTATATTGATACGGTATGAAATGAAAAATTTTAAAACTTGACACAATCTTACAAAAGACAGTCTTACAAGAACATATATATGGGCATTTTCCACACTTGATGTAATATTCCTCCTCCAACTTTATTTGAAGAAACTGTGGGAGTAAAGAAGCATTTTATTTTTTTTCTCTTGATGAATCAATAAAATCAATATAACCCTACAGTTATATTTTATGTGCATATGCTGCATATAAAATGTTCAGGTATGTTGTATTGATTTTTCTTTTTTAAAACCCTTATTCTGTTTCTGTTTAATACTTTCTACTAACAAGAAACCTGGAGTCTGGGGTTCTGCTAATTGGGCAGCAGCTATGCACCAAAACACATAGGAGACAAATTTCCCTACCTTTAGAATCACAGAGGTGTGTAGCTCTGTGAAGAAAACACATTTTCTGACCTAGGAAACCTTTCCCAGACCTTAAAAAAGAGAGTGGCTTTTTTTTTTTTTGGTCTTCTACTAGAAAAGTTCTAATGTGTTTTCGGAATTTTTTAAAACATATCATCATTTCTGTGTAATGACAGCCCAATCATAGAGAGAGACTCCATTATCCCTTTCTGTGGTTTAACAGAGACTTCTATTCAGAAGAATGTAGTACTAAGAGAGTTGGTCACCAACTTCAAAAGCTTTACACTTTAGATATACAGATACAGTGATATACATACATTCTTGTTTTTTCTGAAATGTATTGGTTGTATATTTATACAACCAGTTGTATATTTATACAAACAGTTATATTTCAGGTGTAAAGTAATGCCAAGTGAAAATTACACTGGACAAAGTTAAACAGGCCAGGGAGAGTTTATTCAAGCTATTGCAATAGGGGAGAGAGATTGAACTCAATTCTACAGAAAGAAGAGTTGGGAATTTGCTGAGAGCCGGGGTGAGCTAGTAGAAAAGAACTAGAGGACATTAGTGGTAGGTTGATCAGTTAGATTTGTGGAGCACATTCCTGTGATGCACACATTTACATATGGTTTCCTCTGTGATGAGGCTATCAAAGTTTGGCTCGTACCCCTCACTCCTCACCTCCACACAGAGGCTGGGAGACAGAGGTGCTCCCCATTTTGATGTTTACATTTCAAAGACATGGTTCCCTGGTCCTTAAGAAAGACATGTCCTGAGTTGTAAAACCAGCAAGAAGCTGGGAGAAAATTTATATCGTATCAAAGGAGCTGAGAAAGAATTTATAATTACAAGTTTTCTAAAGTAAATTCTCTAAGGGAGATCATGGTCCTAGAGTCAGGAAGACTAGAGCTTCATGAAGGGAAACTGTAAGGCCATTTTGGTTCAGAACAAGGGAAGGGAGAATCTAACAATGAAAAAGTTACTTTTGAATAGTATCTTTAAAAAAGAAAGGCACATAACCTCCTGGGAAGGAGGGGAAATGGTGTGAGGCTGAGATGGGGCTCTGCCAAGAGCAAGCTGACAAATTTCATCCAAGGCCTGGTAAACAGAGCCTGGGAGCCAGAGAGGAAAGTCCGAGCGGCAGTGAGTGGGGTTGAGGATGGCCCTTAGTTACAGGAAACCAGGGGGTGAAGGGCCTTGACACCTGTGATTAAGAGTGCTAATTTGGCTTAAGAGGTAATTGGGCATTGGTACAGGACTCTGAGAGGGGAAATAATGCAATCAAAGAGAGGCCAGAGGAAGATGGCTCTGACAGCTGTGAGGGATTTGAGGGTGCAGAGGCTGAGGCGGGAAGACCAATAAGGAGGTCATTATCACGCTGCCTAGATGTTAGAGTGCTCCATCTCTCCACTCGCTCCCACTCTGTCCCTTTTTCTTTCATGAAGCACTTTTCCTGTCTCTCCTCCTTAATTATCTTTTCACACTCCAGTCCCTATGACCACCTTTTAAAATATCCAACTGCCCTTCTTGTTTCTTTGAAATTTCTCCACAAGGCATACTTCAGCCAGGAGATTTAAGATGTAATTAAATCATCAGATCGTTAAGGCAGAAGATGTAAAGCAATAATTAAGATAGTTTCCTAAGTGTGCCTGATCATAAGACCCAACTTGGGATGGTTTTTTAATACAACATGTTTAATGTGTTTTGGGGCTTTTTGAAATATAAATTCCTAGGCCGCACTGCAAACCCACTGAAGTGCTGTTGTCCAAGGAAGGGGTACAGCAATGTGTTCTTTTTCAAGAGTGCGCCCCAAATGATGGTTATGATCTGGCAGTTTGGGAAATGTGTTAAGGGATAGCCCATAGCTGGCAATGCCATGAGAGAGGCTTTTAGACAATTGTCTTTTAGACAATTTTTCTGTTTTGGTTCCTGATGGCAATAGTACATTAGGCTAGTGGTGGCTACCTAATGAAAGGTATTACCTGGAAAACTGGTAAAACACAGTGGAAGTATGTTCCTGTCAACCACTGATTGGCTTGAGAGAATAAATGCAATCAGAGAAGATGAACCTGCAGAGCACGTGAATGGCTCTGTAGGCAAAATCACCACATTGGGGATGGGCCAGAGACTGAACATGAGAGTGAGGTCCTGGATACCCAGCTACTGAAGTACTTTTTTTAAGTTGAATTTCTGTATCTCTTTAGCCCTATCCCAACATAAAAGGACTATAGTAGGTCAAAATCTGGATGAGGAAATGATATTACACCATACTGATATTGCCAGGTTTACTTTTTAAAAAAAAATTTAAGATTTTATTTATTTATTTATTTATTTATTTATTTATTTATTTATTTATTTA
>NW_023270451.1:21921206-21930839 GCF_011800145.1 Mirounga leonina
TTATTTATTTATTTATTTATTTATTTATTTATTTATTTATTTATTTAATTTATTGAGAGAGAGAGTGCAGGGTGGGGGAAGAGCAGAGAGAGGGGGGAGAGTGAATCTCAAGCAGAATCCCCACTGAGGGAGGAGCCTGCACAACCTGAGATCATGACCTGAGCCAAAATCAAGAGTCAGATGCTTAACCATCTCAGCCACCCAGGCGTCCCAACACTGCCAGGTTTTTATTGCTATGCACCAAGTAAATCAACATTGAAAATGCTCCTTTAAAGCTTTGAACAAATGCAAAACAAAATATCTCAAAGGAATAAGATTTAACCTCTAGTATTATTTTAATCAGCCCAGTTTTGCCCATTAGGAAGAGACATTAGTATATCCATCTTGGGCCTTCGTGAAAGCAAGTTGAAGGAATCTGAAGGAAAAGTTGAAGGAAGCACTTGGAGTCACACATAAAACAAGGGGACAGTCTGGTGTCATTTGCACTTTTCTGCTAAAGAGCTTACCCCCCAGTTTCCCTTGCCTAAATGCACCAGTAGCAGCTGAGCAGAGAGCTGGACAGAAAAGGACATCCATTTTGAGTTGGGATTTGAAGGTTGGACAAGAGTAGAACAAGATGATAACAACTCTCACCAACATCTGTCACCATCTGGTCAGCTCTGGCGGGGCACAGTGCTCATCTTATTGTTCAATAATCCTATTTGTCAAGACTACCATTCTCTCTTTCCAGCTGATCCAGATCATGTCCTGCTGAAACTGAATGATTTTCTTTTTTCAAAGTGCTATCTTCTTTTGGTCAGGACCCTTACCTAATTTTCAAACAGAAACAAAATAATGAGCAGTCTCTACAGACCTTTCCATTTCAAAAGTTCTTATTCTCCAAGCATGTGGGGGAATTATGTATGCAAGGTTCATGTATAGAGTGACATGCACTGTGCTAACAATAGCCCCATGCTGTCCCACAGTGGAGAGCCCTCGGGATACTTAATTTGCTTTTCAAATGCAATGGAAAAATTGAAGGGTTTTTTTTCCCCTCTTGTATTTTCTTCTAACACAAACAGTACAGAAGAAATGAAATGACAGAAAAGGCAGGATATTGAAGTTCCCGTATTGCAATCTAATAGAGACATATTCTAGAAAAGATTTTTTCAGCTTTATTGAAGTTTAATTTGATGTGTTGATTTGATACTTACGTATTGAGGAATGATTACCAAGTAGCATTAGTTAATACCTCTATCACCTCACATAATTATAATTTCTTTTTTGTGGTAAGAACATTTAAGATCTCTCTTCACAACTTTCAAGTATATAACACAGTATACTATTGTTAACTGTAACCCTCATGCTGTACCTTAGATCCCCTGAACTTACTCATCTTTTTTTTTTTAATTTCAGTTTTATCGAGGTATAATTGACACAAAATTGTAAGATATGTAAAGTGTACATTGTGATGATTTGATATACACACACATTGTGAAAGGACTCCCCCCATATAGTTACTTAACACATCCATCACCTCACATATTTATCTCTCTTTTTTTGTGAGAACATTTAGATCTACTCTTAGCAAATTTCAATTATACAATACAGTGTTATCTACTATAGTCATCATGTTTTACATTAGATCCTCAGACCTCATTCATCTTATAGCTGGAAGTGTGTACTCTTCTACCAACCTATCCCTATTTCTCCCATCCCCTTGCCCCTAGGAACTACCATTTTATTCCCTGTTTCTGTGTGTTGGACTTTTTTTTTTCTTTAATTCCGCATATAAGTGATACCACGCAGTATTTGTCTTTTTCTGGTTTATTACACTTAGCATAATGCCTTTGGCTTCCATCATGTTGTCACAAATGGCAAGATTTTCTTTTTTAAAGTTGAATAATATTCCATTGTAGATGGATTTTTTTTAAAAATTTTATTCTTATGTTAATCCCCATACAGTACATCATTAGTTTTAGATGAAGTGTTCCATGATTCATTGTTTGTGCACAACACCCAGTGCTCCATGCAGAATGTGCCCCCCTCAATACCCACCACCAGGCTAACCCATCCTCCCACCCCCCTCCCCTCTAGAACCCTCAGTTTGTTTTTCAGAGTCTATTGTCTCTCATGGTTCGTCTACCCTTCCGATTTCCCCCGCTTCATTCTTCCCCTCCCGCTACCTTCTTCTTCTTCTTTTTTTTTTCTTAAGATATATTGCATTATTTGTTTCAGAGGTACAGATCTGAGATTCAACAGTCTTGCACAATTCACAGCGCTTACCAGAGCACACACCCTCCCCAGTGTCCATCACCCAGTCCCCCCATCCCTCCCACCCCACCCCCCACTCCAACAACACTCAGTTTGTTTCCTGCAATTAAGAATTCCTCATATCAGTGAGATCATATGATACATGTCTTTCTCTTTTTGACTTATTTCACTCAACATAATACCCTCCAGTTCCATCCACGTCGTTGCAAATGGCAAGATCTCATTCCTTTTGATGGCTGCATAATATTCCATTGTATATATATACCACCTCTTCTTTATCCATTCATCTGTCGATGGACATCTTGGCTCTTTCCACAGTTTGGCTATTGTGGACATTGCTGCTATAAACATCGGGGTGCACGTACCCTTTCGGATCCCTACTTTTGTATCTTTGGGGTAAATACCCAGTAGTGCAATTGCTGGATCATATGGTAGCTCTATTTTCAACTTTTTGAGGAACCTCCATACAGTTTTCCAGAGTGGCTGCACCAGCCTGCATTCCCACCAACAGTGTAGGAGGGTTCCCCTTTCTCCGCACCCCCGCCAACATCTGTCATTTCCTGACTTGTTAATTTTAGCCATTCTGACTGGTGTGAGGTGGTATCTCATTGAGGTTTTGATTTGGATTTCCCTGATGCTGAGCGATATTGAGCACTTTTTCATGTGTCTGTTGGCCATTTGGATGTCTTCTTTGGAAAAATGTCTGTTCATGTCTTCTGCCCATTTCTTGATTGGATTCTTTGTTCTTTCGGTGTTGAGTTTGATGAGTTCTTTATAGATTTTGGATACTAGCCCTTTATCTGATATATCATTTGCAAATATCTTCTCCCATTCTGTCGGTTGTCTTTTGGTTTTGTGATCTAATTTGTCTGATATAAGGATTGCCACCCCAGCTTTCTTTTGGTGTCCATTAGCATGGTAAATGGTTTTCCACCCCCTCACTTTCAATCTGGGGGTGTCTTTGGTTCTAAAATGAGTCTCTTGCAGACAGCATATCGATGGGTCTTCTTTTTAATCCAGTCTGTTAGCCTGTGTCTTTTGATTGGGGCATATAGCCCATTTACATTCAGGGTAACTATTGAAAGATAGGAATTTAGTGCCATTGTATTGCCGGTAAGGTGACTGTTACTGTATATTGTCTGTGTTCCTTTCTGGTCTATGTTGCTTTTAGGCTCTCTCTTTGCTTAGAGGACCCCTTTCAAGATTTCCTGTAGGGCTGGTTTTGTGTTTGCAAATTCCTTTAGTTTTTGTTTGTCCTGGAAGCTTTTTGTCTCTCCTTCAATTTTCAATGACAGCCTAGCTGGATATAGTATTCTTGGCTGCATATTTTTCTCATTTAGTGCTCTGAATATATCCTGCCAGTCCTTTCTGGCCTGCCAGGTCTCTGTGGATAGGTCTGTTGCCAATCTAATGTTTCTACCCTTGTAGGTTACATATTTCTTCTCCCGAGCTGCTTTCAGGATTTTCTCTTTGTCTATGAGACTCGTAAGTTTTACTAGTAGATGTCGGGGAGTTGACCTATTTTTATTGATTTTGAGAGGGGTTCTCTGTGCTTCCTGGATTTTCATCCCTGTTTCTTTCCCCAAATTAGGGAAGTTCTCTGCTATAATTTGCTCCATTATACCTTCTGGCCCTCTCTCTCTTTCTTCTTCTTCTGGGATCCCAATTATTCTAATGTTGTTTCGTCTTATGGTATCGCTTATCTCTCGAATTCTGCCCTCGTGATCCAGTAGTCGTTTATCTCTCTTTTTCTCAGCTTCTTTATTTTCCATCATTTCATCTTCTATATTACTGATTCTCTCTTCTGCCTCATTTATTCTAGCACTTAGCGCCCCCATTTTTGATTGCACCTCATTAATAGCCTTTTTGATTTCTACTTGGTTGGATTTTAGCTCTTTTACTTCTCCAGAAAGGGTTTCTCTAATAACTTCCATATTTTTTTCAAGCCCAGCTAGTATCTTTAAAGTGATGATTCTGAACTCTAGATCTGACATCGTACTAATGTCCGTATTGAGTAGGTCCCTGGCAGTCGGTACTACCTCTTGTTCTTTTTGTTGAGGTGATTTTTTCCGTCTCGTCATTTTGTGCAGAGGAGAATAGATTAATGAGAGAACAAAATGCTAGCAGAGTAACCACGTCCCCAGAAAATATACTTTAAACAAATCAGAAAAGATCTGAAGCAGTGGGATAAGAAAGGGAAAGAGAGAAAAAAGAAAAAGAAAAAAAAGAAAAAGATAAAGATAAAAACAAAAACAAACAAAACAAAACAACAACAACAACAAAAAAACCAGAATGTGATCAAATATGATCTATATGGTATATAGATCAGTGCCACACACTAAATTTTGGGTGTATTTTGGTCTTTTAGAAGAAAGTGCCTCCCAAAATTTTAAAGAAAGAATAACTTATATATGTACAAAAATAAGGGTTGATATGATGAAGGGATGGAATATGACTGTAAAAATGGAAATTATAAAAAATTTTATAAAAGGAATTGATAAGAAGTTGTTTGAAAAAAGAAAGAAGAGGATTTAAAAAAAGAAAAAAGAAAAAGAGAAAAAAAAAAGGGAGAGGATGTGATCAGGCAGGGGAATAGAAAACACCATATACTAGAGATTTAGGGTATATTTTAATCTGTTAGAAGAAACTATCTCAAAATTTTAAAGAGAGAACAACTTATATATATAAGCTGAAAATATGGGTAACTACTATGAAGGGATAGAATATGACTCTAAAAATGAAAAATAAAAATGTTTTTTTTTTATAAAGGGATTGATAAGTTGTTGGTTGAAAAAGGGAAAAAGAAAAATTCAAAAAGAAATAAAAAGACAAAAAAGACAGTTAAAAAAAAATTAACTTTAAAAGACTAAAGAATCATGGTAAAAAAGCCGTGAATTCTATGTGCAGTAGTCCCCTAGCGCTGGAGTTCTGCCGTTCTCATTCATCGGTAAACTTGGTCTTGGCCGGCTGTTCTCGCTGATCTTCTGGGGAGGGGCCTGTTGCCGTGGTTTTCAAATGTCTCTGCCGGAGGCGGAATTGCCCCGCCCTTGCCCCCTCCCGGCTAAGTAATCTGCTCGGGTTTGCTCTCCGGGGCTTTTGTTCCCTACAAGCTTTCCGTACAGCTTTGGAGGCGGAGAGTGAAAATGGTGGCCTCCCAATCTCCGCCCCGGAGGAGCCGAGAACTCAGGGCCCCGCTCCTCAGTGAGCCCCCTGAGAAAAGCCGTCAGTCACTCCCGTCTCCCCGGTCTCCGGCCGCACCCCGTGCTCACCCGGCCTGTGACCGCGCGCCTCTGTCTCTGGCACCCGACCCCGAGTCTCCAAACCCAGCAGATCCCTGCGGTGCACTCCCGCGTGGCTCCTCCGGGGGAAGGAAGGTGAGTCTCCCCGGATCTGCCACTTGTTGGGTCCCTGCTGGAGGAGCAGTGGCCCGACTGTACCACGGATCACGGTTTATGGCCACCCCGAGCTGAGAGCCCGCGCCTGGGCTCCGCCTCTGCAGCCGGCTTCCCTGCTCCGTTACCTGGGAGCTCTGCCGCCCTCAGGCACCCCCGGTCTTTCTGTGACCCCGAGGGTCCTGAGACCACACTGTCCCGGAGGGTTCCACCCCCCTCTTAGCCACCAGAATGATGTCCGTCAGCGGAGCAGACTTCCAAAAGTTCCGATTTTGTGCTCCGCGGCTCTATCACTTGCCAGAAGCGGCCGATGGAGGCCCCTCCCCCGCCGTCTATCCTCCCGAATATCGCCTCGGATTCACTTCTCCGCACGTCCTACCTTCCAGAAAGTGGTCACTTTTCTGATGAGAGAGTTGTTGCTCTTCTTTTCCTCAATCTCCTGTTGAGTTTGTAGGTGTTCAGAATGGTTTGATCCCTATCCAGCTGAATTCCTGAGAGGAGACGAAATCCAGGTCGCCTACTCCTCCGCCATCTTGCTCCGCCCCCCCGTAGATGGATTTTTAAGGCAGTTTGAATATGAATGCAACAGAAAAAGAAAGAAATAATAAGGTATTAGTAGGAATGGTGATGGGAAGAAAAGTATATATGTCTTTTGCATAATATGCTAGATTTATTACAATAATAATTTCTGACCCCTTTTAAGAACTCCATGTGTTCTTCCTTCAGTACCTTGATGCTAATTGCTGGTAATGGTAGTCTAGAAGACAATGCCTGCTCTCTTATTATTGTGAATAGTAAATATCAAATTAAATTTATTTAAATTTATTAAAGTATTAAAACAAATATATTAAAATAATTCTGCCTTATTAAAGCAAATATAACATTTGGTTATGATATTTATGAATAAGGACTATATATCCTGATTTCAAAACATATGAAAAAAGTCATAAGGAAATTTAAATTGCAAATGACAAGCTTGGAAGAATATTTCCCAAAGTTAAAATGTCTCTATCCTTAATATAGAAAGAGCTAATACAGATTACTAAGAAATATTATTAATATCCTAATTAAAATATAGGCATAAGCAGATAATCCTCAGAAGAAAACTACTTTTTTTTACTTTTTTATTGTTATGTTAATCACCATACATTACATCATTAGTTTTAGATGTAGTGTTCCATGATTCATTGTTTGTGCATAACACCCAGTGCTCCATGCAGAATGTGCCCTCTTTAATACCCATCACCAGGCTAACCCATCCTCCCAACCCCTCCCCCCTAGAACCTCAGTTTGTTTTTCATAGTCCATCGTCTCTCATGGTTTGTCTCCCCCTCCAATTTCTCCCCCTTCATTCTCCCCTCCTATCTTCTTTTTTTTTTCCTTAACATATATTGCATTATTTGTTTCAGAGGTACAGATCTGTGATTCAACAGTCTTGCACAATTCACAGCACTCACCGTAGCACATACCCTCCCCAGTGTCTATCACCCAGCCACCCCATCCCTCCCCACCCACTCCAGCAACCCTCAGTTTGTTTCCTGAGATTAAGAATTCCTCATATCAGTGAGGTCATATGATACATGTCTTTCTCTGATTGACTTATTTCGTTTAGCATAATACCCTCTAGTTCCATCCATGTCATTGCAAATGGCAAGATTCCGTTTTTTTTTTCTTTTTCTTTTTGATGGCTGCTTAATATTCCATTGTATATATATACCACGTCTTCTTTATCCATTCGTCTGTCGATGGACATCTTGGCTCTTTCCATAGTTTGGCTATTGTGGACATTGCTGCTATAAACACTGGGGTGCATGTACCCCTTCGGATTACTGCATTTGTATCTTTGGGGTAAATACCCAGTAGTGCAATTGCTGGGTCATATGGTAGCTCTATTTACAACTTTTTGAGGAACCTCCATACAGTTTTCCAGAGTGGCTGCACCAGCCTGCATTCCCACCAACAGTATAGGAGGGTTCCCCTTTCTCCGCATCCCCGCCAACATCTGTTGTTTCCTGAGTTGTTAATTTTAGCCATTCTGACTGGTGTGAGGTGGTATCTCATTGAGGTTTTGATTTGGATTTCCCTGATGATGAGTGATGTTGTGCATCTTTTCTTGTGTGTGTTGGACATTTGGATGTCTTCTTTGGAAAAATGTCTGTTCATGTCTTCTGCCCATTTCTTGATTGGATTCTTTGTTCTTTAGGTGTTGAGTTTGATAAGTTCTTTATAGATTTTGGATACTAGCCCTTTATCTGATACATCATTTGTAAATATCTTCTCCCATTCTGTCGGTTGTCTTTTGGTTTTGTTGACTGTTTCTTTTGCTGTGCAAAAGCTTTTTATCTTGATGAAGTCCCAATAGTTCATGCAATGTTTCTAGGAAGAAGTTGCTGCGGCTGAGGTCGAAGAGGTTGCTGCCTGTGTTCTCCGTTAGGATTTGGATGGACTCCTGTCTCACATTGAGGTCTTTCAACCATTTGGAGTCTATTTTTGTGTGTGGTGTAAGGAAATGGTCCAGTTTCATTCTTCTGCATGTGGCTATCCAATTTTCCCAACACCATTTGTTGAAGAGACTGTCTTTTTTCCATTGGACATTCTTTCCTGCTTTGTCAAAGATTAGTTGACCATAGAGTTGAGGGTCCATTTCTGGGCTCTCTATTCTGTTCCACTGATCTATGTGTCTGTTTTTGTGCCAGTACCATGCTGTCTTGATGATGACAGCTTTGTAATAGAGCTTGAAGTCCGGAATTGTGATGCCGCCAGCTTTGCTTTTCTTTCTCAACATTCCTCTGGCTATGCAGGGTCTTTTCTGGTTCCATACAAATTTTAGGATTATTTTTTCCATTTCTTTGAAAAAAGTGGATGGTATTTTGATGGGGATTGCATTGAATGTGTAGATCGCTCTAGGTAGCATTGACATCTTCACAATATTTGTTCTTCCAATCCATGAGCATGGAACGTTTTTCCATTTCTTTGTGTCTTCCTCAATTTCTTTCATGAGTATTTTATAGTTTTCTGAGTACAGATCCTTTGCCTCTTTGGTTAGATTTATTCCTAGGTATCTTATGGTTTTGGGTGCAATTGTAAATGGGATCAACTCTTTACTTTCTCTTTCTTCTGTCTTGTTGTTGGTGTATAGGAATGCCACTGATTTCTGTGCATTGATTTTATATCCTGCCACTTTACTGAATTCCTGTATGAGTTTTAGCAGTTTTGGGGTGGAGTCTTTGGGGTTTTCCACATAAAGTATCATATCATCTGCAAAGAGTGTGAGTTTGACTTCTTCTTTGCTGATTTGGGTGCCTTTGATTTCTTTTTGTTGTCTGATTGCTGTGGCTAGGACTTCTAATACTATGTTGAATAGCAGTGGTGATACTGGACATCCCTGCCACATTCCTGACCTTAGGGGGAAAGCTCTCAGTTTTTCCCCATTGAGAATGATATTCGCCGTAGATTTTTCATAAATGGCTTTTATGATATTGAGGTATGTACCCTCTATCCCTATACTCTGAAGAGTTTTGATCAAGAAAGGATGCTGTACTTTGTCAAATGCTTTTTCTGCATCTATTGAAAGGATCATATGATTCTTGTTCTTTCTTTTGTTAATGTATTGTATCACGTTGATTGATTTGTGGATGTTGAACCAACCTTGCAGCCCAGGGGTAAATCCCACTTGGTCGTGGTGAATAATCCTTTAATGTACTGTTGGATCCTATTGGCTAGTATTTTGGTGAGAATTTTTGCATCCATGTTCATCAAGGATATTGGTCTGTAATTCTCCTTTTTGATGGGGTCTTTGTCTGGTTTGGGGATCAAGGTAATGGTGGCCTCATAAAACGAGTTTGGAAGTTTTCCTTCCATTTCTATGTTTTTGAACAGTTTCAGAAGGATAGGTATTAATTCTTCTTGAAATGTTTGGTAGAATTCCCCTGGGAAGTCATCTGGCCCTGGGCTTTTGTTTTTTGGGAGGTTTTTGATGACTGCTTCA
>NW_023270451.1:21935839-22134056 GCF_011800145.1 Mirounga leonina
CCCCCTCCCCTCTAGAACCCTCAGTTTGTTTTTCAGAGTCCATCATCTCTCATGGTTCATCTCCCCCTCCAATTTCCCCCCTTCATTCTTCCCCTCCTGCTACCTTCTTCTTCTTCTTTTTTTTTTTTCTTTACATATATTGCATTATTGGTTTCAGAGGTACAGATCTGAGATTCAACAGTCTTGCACAATTCACAGCGCTTACCAGAGCACATACCCTCCCCAGTGTCTATTACCCAGTCAACCCCTCCCTCCCACCCCACCGCCCAATCCAGCAACCCTCAGTTTGTTTCCTGCGATTAAGAATTCCTCATATCAGTGAGGTCATATGATACATGTCTTTCTCTATTTGACTTATTTCGCTCAACATAATACCCTCCAGTTCCATCCACATTGTTGTAAATGGCAAGATCTCATTCCTTTTGATGTCTTATTCCATTGTATACATATACCACATCTTCTTTATCCATTCATCTGTCGATGGACATCTTGGCTCTTTCCACAGTTTGGCTATTGTGGACATTGCTGCTATAAACATCGGGGTGCACGTACCCTTTCAGATCCCTACTTTTGTAACTTTGGTGTAAATACCCAGTAGTGCAATTGCTGGATCATATGGTAGCTCTATTTTCAACTTTTTGAGGAACCTCCATACAGTTTTCCAGAGTGGCTGCACCAGCTTGCATTCCCACCAACAGTGTAGGAGGGTTCCCCTTTCTCCGCATCCCCGCCAACATCTATTGTTTCCTGACTTGTTAATTTTAGCCATTCTGACTGGTGTGAGGTGGTATCTCATTGAGGTTTTGACTTGGATTTCCCTGATGCCGAGCGATGCTGAGCACTTTTTCATGTGTCTGTTGGCCATTTGGATGTCTTCTTTGCAGAAATGTCTGTTCATGTCTTCTGCCCATTTCTTGATTGGATTCTTTGTTCTTTGGGTGTTGAGTTTGATGAGTTCTTTATAGATTTTGGATACTAGCCCTCTATCTGATATGTCATTTGCAAATATCTTCTCCCATTCTGTCGGTTGTCTTTTGGTTTTATTGACTGTTTCCTTTGCTTTGCAAAAGCTTTTTATCTTGATGAAGTCCCAATAGTTCATTTTTGCCCTTGCTTCCCTTGTCTTTGACGATGTTTCTAGGAAGAAGTTGCTGCAGCTGAGGTTGAAGAGGTTGCTGCCTGTGTTCTCCTTTAGGATTTGGATGGACTCCTGTCTCACATTGAGGTCTTTCAACCATTTGGAGTCTATTTTTGTGTGTGGTGTAAGGAAATGGTCCAGTTTCATTCTTCTGCATGTGGCTATCCAATTTTCCCAACACCATTTGTTGAAGAGACTGTCTTTGTTCCATTGGACATTCTTTCCTGCTTTGTCAAAGATGAGTTGACCATAGAGTTGAGGGTCCATTTCTGGGCTCTCTATTCTGTTCCACTGATCTATGTGTCTGTTTTTGTGCCAGTACCATGCTGTCTTGATGATGACAGCTTTGTAATAGAGCTTGAAGTCTGGAATTATGATGCCGCCAGCTTTGCTTTTCTTTTTCAACATTCCTCTGGCTATGCGGGGTCTTTTCTGGTTCCATACGAATTTTAGGATTATTTGTTCCATTTCTTTGAAAAAAGTGGATGGTATTTTGATGGGGATTGCATTGAATGTGTAGATCGCTCTAGGTAGCATTGACATCTTCACAATATTTGTTCTTCCAATCCATGAGCATGGAACATTTTTCCATTTCTTTGTGTCTTCCTCAATTTCTTTCATGAGTATTTTATAGTTTTCTGAGTACAGATCCTTTGCCTCTTTGGTTAGATTTATTCCTAGGTATCTTATGGTTTTGGGTGCAATTGTAAATGGGATCGACTCCTTAATTTCTCTTTCTTCTGTCTTGTTGTTGGTGTATAGGAATGCCACTGACTTCTGCATTGATTTTATATCCTGCCACTTTACTGAATTCCTGTATGAGTTCTAGCAGTTTTGGGGTGGAGTCTTTGGGGTTTTCCACATCAAGTATCATATCATCTGCAAAGAGTGAGAGTTTGACTTCTTCTTTGCCGATTTGGATGCCTTTGATTTCTTTTTGTTGTCTGATTGCTGTGGCTAGGACTTCCAATACTATGTTGAATAGCAGTGGTGATACTGGACATCCCTGCCGCATTCCTGACCTTAGGGGGAAAGCTCTCAGTTTTTCCCCATTGAGAATGATATTTGCTGTAGGTTTTTCATAGATGGCTTTTATGATATTGAGGTATGTACCCTCTATGCCTATACTCTGAAGAGTTTTGATCAAGAAAGGATGCTGTACTTTGTCAAATGCTTTTTCTGCATATATTGAGAGGATCATACGATTCTTGTTCTTTCTTTTGTTAATGTATTGTATCACGTCGATTGATTTGCAGATGTTGAACCAACCTTGCAGCCCAGGGATAAATCCCATTTGGTCATGGTGAATAATCCTTTTAATGTACTGTTAGATCCTATTGGTTAGTATTTTGGTGAGAATTTTTGCATCCATGTTCATCAGGGATATTGGTCTGTAATTCTCCTTTTTGATGGGGTCTTTGTCTGGTTTTGGGATCAAGGTAATGGTGGCCTCATAAAATGAGTTTGGAAGTTTTCCTTCCATTTCTATTTTTTGGAACAGTTTCAGAAGAATAGGTATTAATTCTTCTTGAAATGTTTGGTAGAATTCCCCTGGGAAGCCATCTGGCCCTGGGCTTTTGTTTTTTGAGAGATTTTTGATGACTGCTTCAATTTCCTTAGTGGTTATAGGTCTGTTCAGGTTTTCTATTTCTTCCTGGTTCAGTTTTGGTAGTTGATACATCTCTAGGAATGCATCCATTTCTTCCAGGTTATCTAATTTGCTGGCATAGAGTTGCTCATAATATGTTCTTATAATTGTTTGTATTTCTTTGGTGTTGGTTGTGATCTCTCCTCTTTCATTCACGATTTTGTTGATTTGGGTCATTTCTCTTTTCTTTTTGATAAGTCTGGCCAGGGGTTTATCAATCTTGTTAATTCTTTCAAAGAACCAGCTCCTAGTTTCGTTGATCTGTTCTACTGTTCTTTTGGTCTATTAGAAGAAAGTGCCTCCCAAAATTTTAAAGAAAGAAAAACTTATATATGTACAAAAATAAGGGTTGATACGAGGAAGGGATGGAATATGACTGTAAAGATGAAAATTATAAAAAATTTTATAAAAGGAATTGATAAGAAGTTGTTTGAAAAAAGAAAGAAGAGGTTTAAAAAAAAGGGGGGGAGAATGTGATCAGGCAGGAGACTAAAACAAAGCCATACACTAGAGATTTAGGGTATATTTTGATCTGTTAGAAGAAACTGTATCTCAAAATTTTAAAGAGAACAACTTATATATATAGGCCTGAAATAAGGGTAACTACTATGAAGGGATAGAATATGACTCTAAAAATGAAAAATAAAAATGTTTTTTAAAAAAGGGATTGATAAGATGTTGGTTGAAAGAGGGAAAAAGAAAAATTCAAAAAAAAAAAGACAGTTAAAAAAAAATTAACTTTGAAAGACTAAAGAATCATGGTAAAACAGCCATGGATTCTATGTGCAGTATTCCCCTAGCTCTGGAGTTCTGCCATTCTCATTGATCGGTAAACTTGGTCTTGGCTGGCTGTTCTTGCTGATCTTCTGGGGGAGGGGCCTGTTGCTGTGGTTCCGAAATGTCTTTGCCAGAGGCGGAATTGCCCTGCCCTTGTCGATTCGGGCTAAGTAATCTGCTTGGGTTTGCTCTTGGGAGCTTTTGTTCCCTGCAAGCTTTCCGTACATTTTTGGAGGAGGAGAGTGAAAATGGTGGCCTCCCAATCTCTGCCCCGGAGGAGCCGAGAACTCAGGGCCCCGCTCCTCAGTGAGACCCCAGAGAAAAGCAGTCAATCACTCCCATCTCTGCAGTCTCCGGCATACTCCGTGCTCACCCAGCCTGTGACCGAGCATCTCTATCTCTGGCACACGACCCCGTGTTGAGTCTCCAAACCCAGCAGATCCCTGCCGTGTGCTCTGGGCCGCTCCTCCTGGGGGAGGAAGGGGAATCTATCTGGATCTGCCGCTTGCTGGGTCCCTGCTGGAGGAGCAGTGGCTTGACTGTGCTGCGGATCACAGTCTATGGCAACCCCAAGCTGAGAGCCCGCTCCTCTGCTCCATCTCTGCAGCTGGCTTCCCCGGTCTGATACCTGGGAGCTCTGCCGCACTCAGGCACCCCTGGTCTTTCTGTGACCCCGAGGGTCCTGAGACCACACTGTCCCCATGAGGGTTCCACCCCCCCCGCTTAGCCACTGGAGCGACGTCCCTCAGCAGAGCCAACTTCCAAAAATTCCGATTTTGTGCTTCGTGGCTCTATCACTTGCTGGTAGTGGTTGATGGAGGCCCCCTCCCCCGCTGTCTATCCTCCCACATATCGCCTCGGATTCACTTCTCCACACATCCTACCTTCCAGAAAGTAGTTGCTTTTCTGGTCAGAGAGTTGTTGCTATTCTTTTCTTCGATCTCCTGTTGAGTTTGTAGGCCTTCAGAATGGTTTGATCCCTATCTAGCTGAATTCCTGAGACCAGATGAAATCCAGGTCTCCTACTCCTCCGCCATCTTGCTCCGCCTCTAGCAAAAGTAATAATGGGCATAATTTTTGTGAAAAATTATTTGGTAATAGGCACTGAAGTTTAGAGCTTTTCACTTAGTAGTTAAACAACTAGAATGCTATCCTAGGCAATAAATGATATGAAATGATTCATGCACAAGGGTAATTCTCACAGAATTATTTGTAATAATGAAAAACAGAAATACTCTAATTTTTATAAGAAGAATGGTTACAATAAGCTTGTAGAAGATTTAATGAAACAGAGAAATACAGTATATGACATTGTTTAAATAAATAAAATATAAAATATATACAGATATATAGTTATGATTCTAATGATATCTTTTAAAATATATTGATCCCCAAGATCTGTTACTTCAGAAATATATACTTTGGAAGTTCCCACATTTTAAAATATTACAATGGCATATACTTTCCCCCAAATTCAGTTTTTTTTAAAGATTTTATTTACTTATTTGAGAGAGAGTGAGAGAGCACAAGCAGGGGGAGTGGCAGCGGGAGAGGGAGAAGCAGACTCCCCGCTGAGCAGGGAGCCTGATGTGGGGCTGGATCCCAGGACTCTGGGATCATGACCTGAGCTGAAGTCAAACACTTAACGACTGAGGCACCCAGGCGCCCCTCCCCCAAATTCAGTTTTTATAGCACCTAGAACTCATTACTCTGTTGTATACATACTGTGGGGTTTCTTAGACCCATTTCTGTCACAGAATCAAGTCACTGCCAAATTCCCTAGTCCATTTTAGCTAGTTTAAAATTTAATTTTAATTTAATTTTAACCTGATGGCTCAGTCGGTTAAGTGTCCGACTCTTGATTTCGGCTCAGGTCATGATCTCAGGGTTGTGAGATCAAGCCCCATGTGGGGCTCTGCACTGGGCATGGAGCCTCCTTAAGATTCTCTCCCTCCTTCTCCTTCCGTCCCTCCCACCCCTAAAAAGATAAATAAATAAAATTTTAATTTTCAAATGAACAACCATAATGTCTCATACTTTCCACTCTCCCTTCATGTTCCTGGCACTAGATGCTGGTTTTCTTTTCAGGATGTTTTCTACAAACAAATGAAATTTTTCTTACTTTATAAAAGCTAAGAGATTGGAAAGAAACAGAATTTCTGTGTAAGAAGAAAACTTCAATTTGTTCTAGAAATCTTTTAGAAAAAGTTGAATTTTAAATATCAAACGCAGAATGTCTACTAAATAAGAATATTCATTTAAAGGGGCTGGGAGGAGCAAATTATGGTATGGTAATCCCTGTTGAAAGAGTACTGAAGATTGCATTATTGATTTATATAGGCTTTAAATTTTTTTTTAACAATTAACATGTTTAGTTTAAATTATAATGTATTATAATTATGTATATGTTTATATATTATATAATTTATATATTATAATATAGTTATAATCATAAATCAACCTTTGTTTCTGCCCTAATAGACAGCATATTTAGATGAGTGGTAAAAGCACAAGTTCTGGAGCCTGGCTGCCTGGTTCCTATTCTGGCTCTGTTAAGACTATCTGGGTAGGGGCGCCTGGGTGGCTCAGTCGTTAAGCGTCTGCCTTTGGCTCAGTTCATGATCCCCGAGCCCCGCATCGGGCTCCTTCCTCTGTGGGAAGCCTGGTTCTCCCTCTCCCACTCCTCCTGCTTGTATTCCCTCTCTCGCTGTGTCTCTCTCTGTCAAATAAATAAATAAAATCTTTAAAAAAAAAAAAAGACTATTTGGATAATCTTAAGTAAGTTAAGTAAGTTATCTGTGCTTCAGTTTTCTCATCTGTAAAATGGGAATGATCAGAGTACCTACATCATCGGGTTGTTGTGATGATTAAATGAGTGAAGTACGTGAAGGGCACAGAGTAGTTAGCAGCCAAATAGTAAGTGCTGTGTAAGTGCTCACTATAAGTATTTTGTTCTAAATAAATGTGTTTAGTTATGAAAACTAAATGGCCTAAAATTTAAAAATTAGAATCAATTTTGGATAATAGATATTCTCAAGGTCTGATTTAAAGATTTTATTTATTTATTTATCTGAGAGGGAGTGAGAGCACAAGTTGGGAGAGTGGGGGGAGGGCGCAGACGAAGAGGAACAAGCAGACTCCCCGCTGCAAAGGGAGCCTGACGCAGGGCTTGGGCTCAATCCCAAGACCCTGGGATCATGACCTGAGCTGAAGGCAGATGCTCGACTGAGCCATGCAGGTGCCTCAAGGACTGATTTAAAAAGCATAATACCACTGCTAATTAGTTAAATCATTTATTTGGTTTTTACCTTGTGCTAAAGACTATCCTAATCACTTTACAAAAATTTATTTAATTCTCACAGAAAATGTTATGAATTATACATTATTATCCCCATTTATAGAAGGAAACTGAAAAAATACAGTTTTAGAAACTTCCCTAAGGTTACAGAAGAAGGAAGTGAAACACCAGAATTCAAGGTCAGGTCTTCCTGACTTCAAGATCAATGTTTTTAATCATTATGGGCTATTAATTTTTCTGGTGGATATAGTAAATTAGCCCTAGCTATAACTAAAATATTGTTTATTTTATAATTTATTTTGTAATATTCTTTAAAATTTTGTCTGAATATTAGTAATTAAGGATCAGTAGATATTGCTTATTATTTCAGCAAAGAGTTCATTTATTATAAGCAATCATTAAATATTAGCCATGCCTATTAAAAATCTAGTTGTTTGGATAATACAGCATAGCCCTGTCACTATATTTGTGTGGTGACTTTTATCAAAAGGCAATGCTGGAGGAAATAAACAGCTCCTGATGGCTTACTCTCACAAACTCAACCCATACAATGATGAAAAGATATAAAAATTCCAATGATATTGTTACAGGCATGAATGCATCATATTGTTTTAGAATTGCTGTTCTTATGTACTGATGTACCATTTTTTAAAAAGAAAAAAAAAAAAATAAACCTGGCACAGTTTTGAATATTCAGGTAGTCTGACCCCAGTGGAGAAGAATGTCTATTGAGTGACCCAGTTGGAAGGATTCATGATGAGGAATGTTCTTATTCTGGGAGTGGGTATCAAGCTCCACTCCCCATTCCCAAAAATGTGTGCATTAATGGGGCTTCAAAATGCAGGACTAGAGAAGAAAAAGTCCCATGTACTGCTTTAAACTGTTAATGAGCAGTCAGGGAAGAGACACTCACCTTGGGACATCAACAACACCTCTCAAAGATGTGCCCAGGATTTGAAGCAAGACATTCTTGGAAAACTCTCCATCAGTAACAAAAGAATAGCAAAAGATTCACGAAGCCTTGAAATTATCTTGTCCCTAATATAAATTATAAGCTCTTCATTAAAAGCATCAGAATATGTTCTAACGAGGAGTTTTCAGCTTAGAGAGGCTGTTCTGCCACTCTCCATGTTGAGACCATTCCAGGGAGAGTAGATTCTATGATTAAGGTGATTAAGGTAATCAGCCAAGCTGATTCAGACACTCAGTCCAGCTGCTGCCAGTGGACCTGCTGGTAATCACCAGAAGAGTGCACTTTGGAGGAGAATTTCTCTCTACAAGTGCTCTTGTGTTTGTTCAAGTTGAAACGAAGTTGGAGCAAAAACTGTGCTTGAAAGTTTTCTAAGCTGTACAAACTACGGCTTTCATTAAAGTGTGTCCCTGACTGGAAGGCCCTGACCACATACCAGGGATTATGCTCCTGAGTCCTGCATCACTTTCTCATAAATTGCTCTGCACACAGTGAGCCCTAGATAAATTGTGATAAGGGGACCAAAAAAACTCCAGCTTTAATTAATCAGGGTCCCTTAAATCTTATGTTTCTATCATCAAGGCCACCATCTTGATGAGGTGACTTGAGAGTTGATGAAAGCGACCACCCCTTTATAATTTTTTTTATGTGACATTAGCTGTGATATTTGCTAGCCATATTGACAAATTCCTCTTACCCAAAAGTTTTAGTCCCAGTGCCCTTCCCTTCTTCCATCTACATGGATATTCTTACTTGTGGAAACCCTTCCTTTTTTTAAATTTTAGAGCTGGAAGAAAACTGAAAGAGAATTTAATCCAACCACCTCCCACATGGACTCGTGTTTTCCAGTATAGCAGCAACTAACCACATGTGGCTATTTAAGTATAAATTGGTTAAATAAACTTTAAAATTCAGTTCATCAGTTGCACTAGTCACATTTCAAGTGTGCAATACCCACATGCAGCTGCTAGTGGCTGCCATGCTGAACAGTAACAATATGGGATGTTGCCATCATCACAAAGTTCTGTTGGATAGCACTGATATAGACTAAGGAGGGTGCTACTAGTGCTACATGATTATAGGTGGTATACAAAGGATCTTTTTTAACAGCTATTATTTTAACGTACACTAAAAATTATATAACTTACAGGTCAAAGCCATTTTTTCCACAGGTATTATTGCTGAGGATAAAAGCTAAAATATGCATTTAAGTTTAAAATGAGAGTTGGTTCAAAGAAAAATATAGTGCAAGGGTTACTTAGATATAACAAAACTGTGAAACTGCTAGGTGAATGAGGGAGGCTTAAAAAAAATAAAAATAAAAAAGAATGGGTAGAGCTTCCAGTATTATCCTGGAGCATCTTAGGTCCTCCTAACAAAGATTATCAGATAAAGTGACCAACCAGGTAGACAAGATGAGGAGTGAGATGCACAGGGCAGAGGAATGTACCTAGGGAGGGTAGCCTGAAGAAGCAGAGAGGGCCATGGTAGTGTGAGGGGAAGGAGCAGAAAGGCCATGTCTGGGCACATCAGGCACTTGTTGGGGAAAGCACAAACAAAGAAAGAGAGTATGGATTTTCAGTTTGGGCAAAGTCAAGAGCCTCATGAAATCATTCACTGTTATTTACCAAGTTTTGAGGTTTGATGTGTATAGTGAATGTCTAATGTGAACACATTTCCAAAACTCTCAAAACTATAATCTTCCTCGCTACTTTCACTGGCTGCGGAATTTTATTAGAGAAGATTTGAGTGGAAAGGTAAGAGCAGTCACAATAAAAGATTATTTAATCTCCTAAGTAAATTTTCGAATTTACTGATCCTTGAGCTAATCCAATAAAACCTTCCAATCTTGCCAAGTCACATTTTGGGGAGCTACAGGTGTTGATGGTGCTCCTCCAGTGATCTATCAGACAACCACAAGCGTTCATTACATGGTCAGCATGGCAGTACAAGAGGCTGTAACTCACAGATTTGAATTCACTTTTCAAATCCAGTGTCCCCTGGAGAATGTTTAGTACTTTTAGTTAGAGTCAAGAAGTCCATGGAATCTAAGGATCAGACTGACAGTGTATATGTAGAGAGTAGAAGCTGTGTCTTTACAGCAAAAGGAGCAAAAACAGCAGAGGGAGAGCTGTCTTCCTGGAGAAGCGGACAGACAAATATTATCAACAAGATGTCCTCGAAGAAGAAAAGAAGCTGGCAGCCGTTGTGGTGACATGAGAGGTTGCCCTGGGAATTCTAGAAACACTTGGATGGGTTTTTGGAGGAAAGAAAACAAGGTGTGAGGTACTGTGGTTTTGAAGATGAAAGTAACTGGCTAGCAAAATCTGATGATAAATGTTAACACAACCTGACTTGTCACCACAGAAATGCACATTCTCAGGTTGATTGAGTTGTTCTTGGCAAATATGTCTGCCCTTAATCTCACACAAATCCTGAGAGTATTATCCCCTGTGAGGTATCATTGCCATTTCACACTAGCGGGTCTTGAGGCTCAGAGGAAATATGTTACTCAGCTTGGTCCATCCCATGGAACCAAGGGAATCTGAAGTCCATACCCTGAATTTCACTGCTATTTTAAGAAGATGAGCTAGGGCCTTCACTTAGGGAGCAGGGTGTGAGTAAGTTAGCAGGCACAGAAGATAAAGACCTTGGGTCACTGGGGCTGGGAGGCAATCAGATTGCATTCACCTAGGATTGGTTCTGCTTTCTATATGTAAGCACACAGAGCCCCTCTAGGTCCAATGATTGGTATGAAGAAGCAAAAATCAAAAGAATTACAAAAGTCCAATGCCTATCTATCCCCTTCTGGGAAATCTTTATCAAAAAAGATGGGCATATACGGAGCCTATTCTCATAGAAAAGAACCTATTCTAAAGGGACATCATCAGAAAAAAAGTCATCATGTAGTGTGATCAAAATGTTTCCCAAAGCTTCAACTCATATTTGCCTAGAATTATCTCCATACATTATTACCGGGTCTAATGTTCACACCAGAAAGAAAGAAACTATTCCTCTTGAGTTTACTTTCTCTTTTTGTAAAAAAAAAAAAAAAAAAAAAAAAAAATTGGAGGCATTTTTTTTCTTTTCTTTTTGGCAACGTAGCATCTATTTTCCCCCTCTGACGTTCCTGGGTCTCAGATTTCTTTAGAGGAATTAACTTCACCCCTCCTTTATGGGAAGAATAGCAAGTCCAAGTGCCTGCCCTCCTGCTATGGAAACCAAAGAGACTCCTCCTGACAAAACTCCTCTCATCGCCATACCACCATCCTATGCAGCCAAGGAGTGGGCATATGACCCAAAGTTGGCCAATTGAACTTTCTTAGGATTTTCAGTCTTGAGCTGAGTTGTTCAAAGATGGAAGAAACAGAGTCCAGTCTTCCTAGCTGCAGTGCCTGGGAGAGAGTCAAACAGTTCCAATCACTGAGACCTTTCAAAACTGCCCCCTTTTCAGTAAATTTTATTTTTCACTTAAGTAAAAGCATCTGTTATTGAAACTGTTATAAGTTGAATTATGTCCCTTCAAAACTCGTTATGTTGAAATCTTAAACCCCAGGACCTCAGAATATGCCCTTATTTGGAAATAGGATCATTGTAGATGTCATTAGTTAAGAAGAGGTCAGGGGCACCTGGGTGGTTCAGTCAGTTAAGTGTCTGCCTTTGGCTCAGCTCGTGATCCCAGGATCCTGGGATGGAGCCCCAAGTCGGTCTCCCTGCTCACTGGGGAGCCTGCTTCTCCCTCTACCTCTCCCTCCCACTCCTGCTCTCTCTCTCAAATACATAAATTAAATCTTTATTTAAAAAAAAAAAGAAAGAAGAGGTCAGGCTGGAGTAGGGTATGCCCCTAATCCAATATGACTGGGTATGTTTATAAATAGAGAAATTTGGACAGAAACACGCATGCAGAAAGCATGCCATGTGAAGATGAAGACAGAAGTCAGGGTGATGCTTCTGCAGGCCAAAGAAATCCAAGATGTTGATCTTGATCTCGGACTTCCAGCTTCTAGAACTGAGACAATAAGTTTCTGTTGTTTAAGCCACCCCATTTGTGGTATTTTGTCACAGCAGCCCTAGCCAACTAATGGAGTAACCAAAACACCTAACCTGACTTTTCTTTTTTAAACATAAATATTTCTGGGGAGTTTAAGGGAACATATTCGCATGAAGTTATTGGTTAAGAAAGACCTCATTGGCCTGAGGAGAGGAGTTGCTAAACTGGGGAAATCTACATAGAAAGATAATAGGCTGGCCTCTAAATTTAGATATGGATATTTCATAAAATGCCTGTTTTCCCTGCATTCACAGTCAAAAATTTTGAGGAGAACGAGCAGATGATTTTGCAGTTAGCAGATACAGTAAAGGCTGGAAATAAACAATAACACAACTTGAACAGTTGAGTTTGAGAAAAGGTATGTGATGCATGACTGTCAGGATAAGTTTCTCTGTTACAAGAATTAAGTTTTTTGCTTTTGCTTGTTGTAAAAAATGATGGATTATATTCACTATTCTCTTGTTGATACCTTGATATAATGTTAGCATCTGCTCTGAGTCAGATGTTAATATGGTGTGGGCGGAAGGCCCAGGCTTGATCTGATTAAGGTAACTGACTTTTTAGTGCCCAAGGATTAAGTGGTCCCTAATTAACTCTTATTATTTGTTGTTGTTTTTTAGCAAATATCTATTGAGTATATACTCTGGGACAGGATAGGTTGGTGAATAAGATGGGCAGGTTTTCAACTCCACCTTGGAGGGAGCAACAAATGAAACAGGAATTAATTGTCAGGTGTACTGTGGGGAAGTAACATTTCATCTGATAAGTGAAGGTCAAGTGAGATTTAGCAAGCCCAAAGCAGGATACATTGTCTGAGGGAGGACTGTCTCTGGCAGAGTAGAAGGTACTATGAAAGCCTAGAAGTAAAAGAGAATACCTTGGCAATGGGAGACAGTGAAAGAAGTTCACCATGGCCAAGAGATGAGGCTGGGAGACCAGGAAAGCTAAATTAAGGAGTCTGAATTATCCTAATGGTAACATGAGCAACCATCAAAGAATTTTATTTTATTTTATTTTAAGATTTTATTTATTTGACACAGAGAGAGAGACAGAGAGACAGAGAGCAAGCACAAGCCAGGGGAACGGCAGGCAGGGGAGAAGCAGGCTCCCTGCTGAGCAGGGAGCCCAATGCGGGACTTGATCCCAGGACCCAGGGATCATGCCCTGAGCTGAAGGCAGACGCTTAACCATCTGAGCCACCCAGGTGCCCCCCATCAAAGAATTTTAATCTGGGAAGTGACTTGATTAGATTTGCCTTTCTTAAATCATTCTAGTACTGGAGAATGACACATAGAACAACAAATCTAGATGCATAGAAACTGATTAGAAATCTTTTGGCATGGTGAGCAAGACAGAGATTAAACTAGGAAGTGGTCATGGACAAGGAGAGGGTATCATGTCTGGGAGAGGAAAAGTGCCATGTCACCTGACTGGGGAGGTTGCATTTCCTACCAGTTTGGCCAAGACTGCCATTCTGGCTTGTTGCCTATGGGTTCCATGAGAATGCATGGTAGCTCCAATGTGCCTCACTATTAAAGATTAGTGAACCACCTGGTAGATAACCCCATGAGACTTGGAGGGGGACTGATTTCTGGCAGATGCCCAGTAGACTGGCCATGATCCAGTCCTGTTGCCCCTTACAGCACAGCAGGTCTGGCAAGCCTGCAGCCCCCATCTCATCTACTTTTTCCAGACAACTCCTAGAACCAGGAAGTGTTGAATTAGGGGAAACTAGGGTGTGTGTCTTAGCCCAGGCTTCCCTTTACCTGGGAGTTCTGCCACTTCTTTTCCGAATTGCCTTTTCCTTCTTTTCAACAGTACAGGGGCAGGCAGCAAGTCAAGACCAGCTGGGAAACAAAATGTAAACGCAGTGCAGCCATCTTCAGGAACACTGAGTTTCCCAAAAGGGAACTCTCTCTCCCCACAGAAGTCCTTTTCTATTCATTGGGGGTGTGGGAGAGTTGTGTTTATAAGGCTTATTTTCTGCAGAAAGTTGTTTGATCCCAGCAACTGTTGGTTCCTTGCATTCAGAATTCTAGGTACCTGGTACCTTTCCTGCACAGATTTGGGACTTGCTACAACTCAGAGCAAAAATTAAAATTTTGCTCGGGGCACCTGGGTGGCTCAGTCGTTAAGCGTCTGCCTTCGGCTCAGGTCATGATCCCAGGGTCCTGGGATCGAGCCCCGCATCGGACTCTCTGCTCGGCCTGGAGCCTGCTTCTCCCTCTCCCACCCCCCCTGCTTGTGTTCCCTCTCTAGCTGTTTCTCTCTCTCTCTGTCAAATAAATAAAATAAAATCTTTAAAGAAAAAAAAAATTTTGCTCATCCTCTTGTGATAATAAATCAAACATTTTATTATAAAATTCCTTGGGGTCCTAATATAGGAATATAAAATTGTAGCAAGACACTTTCAAAATGGCAGGAGTGGTTAGCTATCTACCTTCTGAAAGCATTTGATTGAGTTTTGTTGTCTTAAGTATTGAAATGCTTATGTTTTAAGTATAGCTACTCAGTAGGCAGTGACTATTACAAGTACTTTATTTTTTTTATTTAAATTCAATTTAGTTAATTTATGGGTTAGCCCGATGATGGGTGTTTTTTTTTTTTTTGGTAGTTTTTAATTTTATTATGTTATGTTAGTCACCATACAATACTTCATTAATTTTTGATGTAGTGATCCACGATCCATTGTTTTCGTATAACACCCAGTGCTCCATGCAGTACGTGCCCTCCTTAATATCCATCACCGGGCTAACCAATCCCCCTTCCCCCCTCCCCTCTAAAACCCTGTTTGTTTCTCAGGTCCATAGTCTCTCATGGTTCATCTCTCCCTCCAATACCCCCCACCCATTTTTCCCTTCCTTCTCCTAATGTCCTCCATGCTATTCTTTATGTTCCACAAATAAGTGAAACCATATGATAATTGACTTTCTCTGCTTGACTTATTTCACTTAGCATAATCTCCTCCAGTCCCATCCATGTTGATGTAAAAGTTGGGTATTCATCTTTTCTGATGACTGAGTAATATTCCATTGTATATATGGACCACATCTTCTTTATCCATTCATCTGTTGAAGGGCATCTCGGCTCTTTCCACAGTTTGGCTATTGCGGACATTGCTGCTATGAACGTTGGGGTGCCTATGGCCCTTCTTTTCACTACATCTGTGTCTTTGGGGTAAATACCCAGTAGTGCAATTGCTGGGTCATAGGGTAGCTCTATTTTTAAATTTTTGAGGCACCTCCACACTGTTTTCCAAAGTGGCTGTACCAACTTGCATTCCCACCAACAGTGTAAGAGGGTTCCCCTTTCTCCACAACTTCTCCAACATCTGTTGTTTCTTTCCCTGTCCATTTTTGCCATTCTAACTGGTGTAAGGGGGGGATCTCAGTGTGGTTTTGATTTGGATTTCCCTGATGGCTAATGATGATGAACATTTTTTCATGTGTCTGTTAGCCATTTGTATGTCTTCTTCAGAGAAGTGTCTGTTCATCTCTTCTGCCCACTTTTTGACTTGATTATTTGTTTTTTGGGTGTTGAGTTTGAGAAGTTCTTTATAGATTTTGGATACCAGCCTTTATCTGTAGTGTCATTTGCAAATATCTTCTCCCATTCTGTGGGTTGCCTCTTTGTTTTGTTGACTGTTTCCTTTGCTGTGCAGAAGCTTTTTATCTTGATGAGGTCCCAAAAGTTCATTTTTGCTTTTGTTTCACTAGCTTTTGGAGATGTATCTTGGAAGAAGTTGCTGTGGCTGATGTCAAAGAGGTTACTGCCTATGTTCTCCTCTAGGATTTTGATGGATTCCTGTCTCACATTGAGGTCTTTCATCCACTTTGAGTTTATCTTTGTGAATGGTGTTAGAGAATGGTCGAGTTTCATTCTTCTGCATGTGGCTGTCCAATTTTCCCAGCACCATTTATTGAAGAGACTGTCTTTTTTCCATTGCATGTTTTTTCCTGCTTTCTCAAAGATTATTTGACCATAGCGTTGAGGGTCCATGTCTGGGTTCTCTCTTCTGTTCCATTGGTCTGTATGTCTGTTTTTGTGCCAGTACCATGCTGTCTTGGTGATCACAGCTTTGTGATATAGCTTGAAATCGGGCAACGTGATGCCCCCAGCTTTGTTTTTCTTTTTCAACATCTCCTTGGCGATTCGGGGTCTTTTCTGATTCCATACAAATTTTAGGATTGTTTGTTCCAGCACTTTGAAAAATGTCATTGGAATTTTGATCGGGATGGCATCGAAGGTATAGATTGCTCTGGGTAGCATAGACATTTTAACAATGTTTATTCCTCCGATCCATGAGCATGGAATATTTTTCCATCTTTTTGTGTCTTCTTCAATTTCTTTCATGAGTGTTTTGTAGTTCCTAGAGTATAGATCCTTTACCTCTTTGGTTAGGTTTATTCCGAGGTATCTTATGGTTTTTGGTGCTATTGTAAATGGAATCGTTTCTTTAATTTCTCTTTCTACAGTTGCGTTGTTAGTGTATAAGAAAGCAACTGATTTCTGTGCATTGATTTTGTATCCTGCCACATTACTGAATTGCTGGATGAGTTCTAGTAATTTGGGGGTGGAGTCTTCTGGGTTTTCCACATAAAGTATCATGTCGTCTGCAAAAAGAGAGAGTTTGACTTCTTCTTTGCCAATTTGAATACCTTTTATTTCTTTTTGTTGTCTGATTGCTGTTGCTAGGACTTCTAGTACTATGTTGAACAACAGTGGTGAGAGTGGGCACCCTTGACGTGTTCCTGATCTTAAGGGAAAGGCTCTCAGCTTTTCCCAATTGAGGATGATATTCGCTGTGGGTTTTTCATAGATGGATTTTATGAGCTTGAGGAATGTTCCCTCTATCCCTATACTCTGGAGAGTTTTAATGAGGAAAGGATGTTGTATTTTGTCAAATGCTTTTTCTGCATCAATTGAGAGTACCATATGGTTCTTCTCCCTTCTCTTATTAATGTGTTATTAATGTGTTCTTATTAATCAATCACATTGATTGATTTGCGAATGTTGAACCACCCTTGCATCCTGGGGATAAATCCCACTTGGTCGTGGTGGATGATCCTTTTAATGTATTGTTGGATCCTATTAGCTAGGATTTTGTTGAGGATTTTGGAATCCATATTCATCAGGGATATCGGTCTGAAATTCTCCTTTTTGAGGGGGTCTTTGCCTGGTTTGGGGATTAAGGTAATGCTGGCCTCATAGAATGAGTTTGGAAGTTTTCCTTCTGTTTCAATTTTTTGAAACAGCTTCAGTAGAATAGGTGTTATTTCTTCTTTGAATGTTTGGTAGAATTCCCCAGGGAATCCATCAGGTCCTGGACTCTTGTGTTTTGGGAGGTTTTTGATCACTGCTTCAGTCTCGTTACTGGTTATTGGCCTATTCAGGTTGTCAATTTCTTCCTGTTTCAGTCTTGGCAGCTTATAGGTTTCCAGGAAGGCCTCCATTTCATCCAGATCGCTCAGTTTATTGGCATATAGTTGTTGATAATAATTTCTAATAATTGTTTCTATTTCCTTGGTGTTAGTCATGATCTCTCCCCTTTCATTCATAATTTTATTAATTTGGGTCCTTTCTCTCTTCTTTTGGATAAGTCTGGCCAGTGGTTTATCGATCTTATTAATTCTTTCAAAGAACCAACTTAAAGTTTCGTTGATCTGATCTACTGTGTTTCTGGTTTCTAATTCATTGATTTCTGCTCTAATTTTAATTATTTCTCTTCTAATGCGTGGCTTAGGCGTCGTTTGTTTCTTTTTCTCTAGTTCTTTAAGGTGTAGAGTTAGTTGGTGAATTCGGGATTTTTCTATTTTTTTGAGTGAGGCTTGGATGGCTATGTATTTCCCCCTTAGGACCGCCTTTGCTGTATCCCATAGGTTTTGGACCGATGTGTTTTCATTCTCATTGATTTCCATGAATTGTTTAAGTTCTTCTTTGATTTCTTGGTTGACCCAAACATTCTTGAGCAGAGTGGTCTTTAGCTTCCAAGTGTTTGAATTTCTGCCAAATTTTTTTTGTGATTGAGTTCCAGTTTTAGAGCATTGTGGTCTGAGAATATGCAGGGAATAATCTCAATCTTTTGGTATCAGTTGAGACCTGATTTGTGACCCAGTATATGGTCTATTCTGGAGAAAGTTCCATGTGCGCTCGAGAAGAATGAGTATTCTGTTGTTTTCAGGTGGAATGTTCTGTAAATATCTATGAGGTCCATCTGGTCCAGTGTATCATTCAAAGCTCTTGTTTCCTTGTTGATTTTCTGCTTAGATGATCTGTCCATTGCTGAGAGTGGAGTATTGAGGTCTTCTACAATTAACGTATTGTTATCAATATGACTCTTTATTTTGGTTAACAGTTGGCTTATGTAGATGGCGCTCCCATGTTGGGGGCATAGATATTTACAATTGTTAGATCTTCTTGTTGGATAGACCCTTTAAGAATGATATAGTGTCCTTCTGTGTCTCTTATTACAGACTTTAGTTTAAAATCTAATTTGTCTGATATAAGAATTGCTACCCCAGCTTTCTTTTGAGGTCCGCTGGCATGGAAGATAGATCTCCATCCCTTCACTTTCAGTCTGGATGTATCTTTAGGTTCCAAATGAGTCTCTTGTAGACAGCATATGGATGGGTCCTGTCTTTTTATCTAATCTGCAACCCTGTGCCGTTTTATGGGAGTGTTCAGGCCATTCACGTTGAGAGTGATTATTGAAAGATATGAATTAATTGTCATCATGTTGCCTGTGAAGATGTTGTTTTTATAGATTGTCCCTGTAAATTTCTGTTGTAGATCACTCTTGGGGTCTTTCTCCTTTTATAGAACCCCCCTTAATATTTCTTGCAGGGCCAGCTTAGTGGTCACATATTCTTTCAACTTCTGCCGGTCGTGGAAGCTCTACATCTCTCCATCCATTCTAAATGAAAGCCTTGCCAGATAAAGTATTCTTGGCTGCATGTTCTTCTCATTTAGTACCCTGAATATGTCTTGCCAGGCCTTTCTGACTTGCTAGGTCTCTGTGGATAGGTCTGATGTTATTCTGTTGTTCCTCCCTCTGTACGTAAGGAGTCTCTTCCCCCTAACTGACCTTAAGATGGTTTCCTTGGTTCTAAGATTTGCAAGTTTTACTATTACAGGTTGGGGTGTTGGCCTGTTTTCTTTGATCTTGGGAGGGGTCCTCTCTGCCTCTAGGACGCGAATGTTTGTTTCAATCCCCAGATTAGGGAAGTTCTCAACTACGATTTGTTCAAATACATCTTCTAGTCCTCTCTCTCTCTCCACTCCCTCCGGGATTCCAATTATTCTGACATTGGAACGCCTCATGGTGTCACTTATTTCTCTGATTCTATTTTCATGGATTCTGAGTTGTTTTTCCCTGGCCTCCTCTTTTCCCTTTTTACCTATTATACTGTCTTCCAGATCGCTTACTCTCTCTTCTGTCTCAGTTACCCTAGCTGTTAGATTATCTGGATTGGATTGGATCTCATTGATAGCATTTTTAAGTTCTGCCAATTCACCTTTGATTTCTGCCCTTCGAGACTCTATGTTGCCATTAATTGATTTCTCCATTCTAGCCATTGTCTTCACAATTGCTAGCCTGAATTCCATTTCCGACATCTTGGTTATGTCTGCATCCATTTGTAAATCTGCAGCATAAGTCATAATCTCTGAGTCTTTTCTGTTTTGGGGGCTCCTCCTCCTAGTCATTCTGTTGATGGGTGTTTGAGGGAATGTATAGAGTCCAAATTATTGACCAGAACCCAAGCAAGATGCACCTGTTTTCTTGGGACCTTAGGGTTGCTGGCCTCTTGTTTTCCCAGCCTGTCTTCTGCGGGAGGGGCCTGCCGCCTTGTTACTCAGGCAAACCTGTTTGGGCGGAGTTGCCCTGCGCCCCTGTGGCGGGGGATGGGCTCAGCGGGAATCAGTCTTTGGGGCTTTTGTTCTCTGGTGCCTTTCCCTGGTGGCTTTCCGCGTCTCTTCCACGAGTCAGAGCAGAATAGACCGTTTCCAACCCTCTGCCTCAGAGCAGAGAGACCTCAGTCTGTTCTTCAGTGAGCCCTCCAGGCCACACTGTCTCCATTTCTGTCCGTGCTGCTATAATCTGCAGCGTCCTGGATTGTGCACCCCTCTGCAAGGCCCCCAGTCCTGCCTCCAGATCGGGCACATTTCTGGCCTTTGTGCTTCTAAAACCGCCAGCCGCTCCCAATTCGCGTGCGCGGGACTCCGCCACTCGGGGTTTCCACCCCCGGGGGTTGCAGTTCACCAGCGCAACCCCGGCGCACCAGGTTTCCGTCTTGGAGGATGCAGTCCGCGTGCATGCGACCATCGCTCCGGTTTCTGTCCGGGAGGCTGCGGTTCGCGTGCGTGCGACCCCGCCGGTCTGGTTTTCCACCCCGGGGGCTGCCCTAAAGTCCTTTCCTGCCACTACCGGTCTGCGAGTCTGTGCCCCGTCCACAGCGCGCGAGGCTGTCGCTCACTGGCGGTGTAGGATCCCCACGGCCAGGCACCTTCCCGCTGCCGTTTATCCTCCGATATCTGCCCGCAGAATCACGGCTCTCCGCTTTGTACCTCAAAACCAACTGCCTGCGATATTCTGTTTGTAGAGATCCAGATCCACCAGTCAAAGGTTAGGTATCTCACCTGAATGGGCACTGAGTTTTCAATATAATTAAAGCTGCTGCTTCTGGCTGTATTTCCGAGGTCACCATGCTTACGTGGCTGATTAGATTCCACTCCTGAGAACAGACACTAAACACATTCCCAATGACAGCAATTGCTTTAAACTCCTTAAAGCCTTCAAAATAGAGAAAGTTTAATTTAGAACTCTTAGTTAAAATAATTAGCAATTAAGACTCCAGGAAATTACATTTAAATCACTCCTGTAGCATCCTTGAAAAGTTCCACACCAATTCAGAAGTTCCTGTATGATAACAGAATAGATTGTTCATTGTTAAAGTTGTTGAACTACCTTTTTCTCCACCTTTTTATTAAATCTAATGCAACTTGAACGTAACTCTAAGGGAGCACTAAGCTCTGGGTAGGTATAGTTCCAGGATAGTTGAACTGGTGAAGAGGCCCATCTGTGGGGCATTTTCTTTGGCAGTTTGATGAATAATGGCTTCTCTTCGACGTCATCCTAAAACAGGAGTCTACCCCTCTCACAGATCCAAAGATTTCAAAACACCCTTCCTCATTACATAAAACAAACAACTTAGGTTTCTTTTAATTGCTCTGTGTGTTTATTAGCTAATATTAGTTCAGCAAAGAGGGAACAAAAGCTCACAAACACTCTACACAGTTTCACAAGACACACTGTAGGGGGAAAAGTGACTCAGAAGGATCGACAATATTCTAGGGCCTTGAAGGATGCATTCCTGGGGGAGTGAACCTCTAATTCCTGGTGGAAGGGGTCTCATTCCTGGAGGGGGTGTGCCTGTTGGCGACCTTTGAACAGGGGGAAGCCCAATTGGTGGGCCCATGGGGGATCTCATACCAGGTGGAGGAGCCATAATGCCTGGAGGTGGTGTTGCCCAGCCCACAGGAGGGAGTGGGGTCCCTCCTACTGCTGGGTATTGAGTTGAGGCTCCAGCAATGCTGACAGTAGCAGCAACTGCAGCAGCTGCTACAGTACCTTTTCCCTGTGGAGTAATTCCCTGTTGGGATGGCCCCCCAACCCCTCGGACAAGGCCTGCTAAACCAGAGGGATTAGCAGCTGCCCTGCCAACCCCAGGGCCGCCTGCAGCCCCAGCAAGTGGTACCCGAGCAACGCCAGTATCTTTGGGGGTGGTCTTGTCAACTCCCCTGCCTCCAAGACACAGTTCTTTCATCGAGTGGAATTTAAAAGGTGATTCTGGGAGCTGCCCTTGTGAGCTTATGGCATTTCTCAGTCTTTAATTCTGCTCCACCCTCCCTGTCCACTCTTTCCCCTATTTAGGGTCCATTATTCCCAAGCATACGGTGCCCTATGCATCCTTCTGAAGGAACAAGGACCCCTCCTAAGACAGTGCTTTCAACACTCTAGCCCAATCCTGGCTCCCCGTTTCATTAAAACTATATGCCCTGTGTCCCAGAATCTTTCGGGAAGCCAGCAATTTGACATGCTTATTTTTTTTAATGTATTTCTACTAAAGCATTAATGAACAGCAATGGCATATCTTTCTCAGAAAATGTTTGCTGTCCAATTTCAGCCTTCACTACCTTAATCTGAAACAGGGACGCTCTGGCAAAGGCAGAGGAAGAGATACTCTGACGCAGAGGAGCCCTTTGGCTCTTCCTCAGTTCATATATTCCAGTTACCACTTAGTTTTATAACTGGCTGCACTCACATATTTCATGAAATTATAAAACCTTAGAGTTGAAAAGGATTTAGAGGTAAGTCAACACTGCCACTTTAAAGATAAAGAAACTAAAACACAGAAAAGTTAAGAAACAGTCCCACAGTTACTGAACAGAGAAGCCAGAACTCCTGGCTCCAGTTCTGACACTTGTCCCCTTATCTCTTAGACTGTTAATGAGCTTTCCAGAAAAATACATGTGCACAGCTAATTCTTTCTATCTGTGATTTCCAATGGGAGGAGGGGAGTTGGGTTGGAGAGAGCATATATAAGCATTTCCAAAAGGCATGTTCAGATTTAAGAGCATAATTAATATCAGAGTATACTTCCAAATTGGGAAAGGGAAAACGCTATTGCTTTGATAACAAGAATTACAAGTAGTAACTTGTAGCAAGATACTGGCAAATAACGATTCCATCCTATCCGTGTCAATGATTCTCAAAGACTGATGGTGGTGGGCACCAGAGGCACATCAAACCCTCCACAGGAAGAGTGAGGCACCTATCTTTATCTGAAATATAGAAAATATTTATCTCTTGAAAATTGTGGTTCCAATTATGAAATGTTTCAAATACAAAAATACAGAAAAAGCATGACTTCACATATCTCCCCACCATATTCAAAATGCATTGTTCTATCACATTTGCTTAATAGGTCCCTTTATTGTTTAACTTTTTAAAAGAAGTAATACGTACAGGCACAGATAAAAATCCACCAGCAGTGTGCTTTCCTTCCCCTCTCTTTGAGCGACAGGCACCCTGATCAAGTATGTATGTATTTTTGCCTTTTAAGTATTTCTCCTTTACCACATATGCATAGATGCATAAATAATGCGTATTACTGTTTGATGTATTTTTAAATTTTATTTAAATGATACTACTAGTGCCTATATCTTTTTACAACTTTTTTTCATTACATATACTATTCATGAGGGTTTTTTTTTTTTATATTGACATCTGTAGATCTAGTTAATTCATTTGACTTGCTGTACAGTGTTTCTTGTATAAGTAAACCCAACTTACCTGTCCAGTCCCCTACTAAGGGACAGTTATATTTTTACTTTTTCACCATTGTAAACAGTGTGGCAATGAAAATCTTGACATATGACCCATTGTGCACATGTGTGAGAGTTTTTCTAAGATGTATAACTAGAGATAGAATTTTAGGATACATGAGTTTCCATGCATACTAATTAATGAAATATTGTTTTCCAAAGTGGTTGTCCCAATATATCCTACTGCTAACATTACCTGAGTCCTGTTTCCCCACATCCTCACCAACATTTGGTGATATCAGACTTATCTTTCTTATATCTTGAGGATGAAATGGTTTCTCATACTATTTTAATTCGTATTCCCTATATAACAACGAAGTTGAGTATATTTTCATATATGCATGAAATACTCCAGTTTCCCCTTCTGTGAACTGCTTTTTATTATTGTGTATCCATTTTCTAAAAGGTTGTTTTTCTCTTCCTTATTGATTTATAGAAGACTTTATGTATTCTGAATACTATTCTGCTGGCACTTATATAGATGGAAAATATGTTTTCCCAGAGTGGGTGTTTTTGTTTTATTTTATTTTTGGCTCTATTTATGGTATAAGTTGTCATGCACAGGTTTTTAATTTAATGAAGTCAAATTTATCATTTTCTTTTATTTTGCTATTTTTTGTTGTTGTTTAGGTAATACCTCTCACTTGAAGTCATATAATATTGTCCTATATTTTTTATTGAACTTTTTAAAGTTTTGATTTTTACACTTGGTGTTCAGTCCACCTGCAGTTTGTTTTTGTGTATGGTATTAAGTAGGAGTCTGCCATTCTTTCCTCTGTGGATTAGCCTGATGTCATAGCAAACAGTTACAGACCAGCCCAACTTTCCCTCATGCATTTGTAAGGCCACTCCACTTTACACGAAGTTCCTACATAGAGATGGGTCTGTCTTTAGGTACTCTGTTCTCTTCCGTTGATCTCTTTGTCCCTCCCCATGTCAATAACACTGCCTTATTTAATATGATTATATCAAAGTTTACTCCTGGTTGGGTATGTCTCTGCTTTTTATTCTCCTTCTTCTCCTCCTGAGCCTTATTCTTCATCTCTTTCTATAAAATTATTTTAGTCCATCCTTAGTGCTTTTTACTTTTGTATGACATTTAGGTCCATTTTATAAAGTCCTGTGAAATTAGATTTGCTTTATAAATTAATTAGAAACTTAACATCCTTTTAGTATTAAGTCTTTCAATCTTTGTATATGCCTTAACTCTTCTTTTAGGTCCTTCAGTAGAATTTTGTGATTGTCTTCATAAAGATATTGCATTTCTTTTGTTATATTTACCTTTAGGTACATTTACTACATTTTATGGAGGATATGAAGATACAATACTGATTTTGTACATTGGTCTTGCATCTAGAAATCTAGCTGCACCATTATTGGTACTAATAGTTTGTAGATTTTCCTACATTTTTCTATGAGACAAACATATCATCAGTGATGTCTTATTTTTTTCTTTTTGATTTGTTCACATTTTAAAAGTTTTAATTAATTTGTCTTATTGCACTGCCTAAAATCTCCAGTTCAATATTAAAATGAAGTGGTAATAGCGAGCATCATTTTACGAGGGATTAAAATGGAGCTTCTAATGTTTCTCCATTGAATATGATTTTGCTGTAAGTTTTGGTTGATATTCTTTATCAGATTGAGGAATTCTCCTCCTATTCTAATTTTACTGTAAAAGTGTGGATTGCTCTTTTTTTTTTTTAACCCTGAATGGGTATTGAATTTTATCAAATCATTTTTTAATCTGTTGAGATAATTACGTTTTTCATCTTCAATTTCTTTATATAATGAATAAAATTAGTAGATTTGTTTATTTAAACCATCTGGGTATTTTCTAAAATGAACCCCACTTGGTCATGCTACTACGTATTTTGATGCATTGTTGGATTTGTTTTATGAATATTTTATTTATTATTTTGCATCATTGTCATAAGTGATGTTAGCCAACAGTATTCCTTTGTGGTACTGCAGTTCTGACAAGTTGGGGTTTCAAATGTTTACTGTACTCATGAAATGAGTGGTAAAGTAGTTTCTTCTTTCTACTCTGGAAGAGTTTGTATAAAAAAGTAATTATATATCTTTCTTAAATGTGTAGAACTCGGCTGTAAAACTCTCTCTTTAACTGACTTTATTTGGATTTATTTGTAACTACTGATTCAATTTCTTTAACAATTATAAAACTCTTCATCTTTTGTGTAGTCATTTTGGTAAATTTGGTAATTTTTCTAGAATTTTATTTTTTTGACTAAAGCTTTCAAATTTATCTCCATATAGTTTCTGAATACATACATACACACATACACACACATTCAATCTGCAATTATCCTTTTTATTCCAAATATGATTTATCTGTGCCCACACTATTTATTATTGTTGCTCAAAATCTTCCTATTTTGTTTCTTTACCACTGTTTGGCTTTTTTGACAATATTGTTTCTTTTTTTTCTGTTTTATTCATTTCATTATTCCGCTACATTTTACTCATTTTTTGGACAAATTGTATATAAATATCTACGCTTGGAGTTTCCCAAACAGAGTATTGCAAAATCATATGTAAGCTCCAGTGAAGCAAAGGCAAGGGCGCTTGTGATTTCCAGGGGAGGTGTCTTCATTTTTAATCAGCTTCTACATTTTCTTGTTATCTCTCCATGCTGCCTCGGTGGGTTTTTTTAAGGCCACCTTTTCATTTCTCCAAGGGACTTGACTTTAGGCAGTACTCTCAGTGTTACCTTCCCTTCCTTGTCTGGACCCAAGGCTCCCTCTTCTGATTCCATCTAGGTGTTAGAACCAAAACATCGGGATTTCCAGGGCCCCATATGGCCCTCCCTGAGGCAGGATTAGCCTCTCCCAGTTGCCATTCAGGTTTCTAGTTCTTTCTTCAGTTATAACTCATGGGAAGAATTCCATTTCTGCTTTGGGGGTTCAGATAGCCAATAATTTTGTTGTCATTATTATTTTATAGCTTCCCATTTTCTAGATGTTTATAGCAAGAGGGTATGTCTGTTATCCTAGTTGACCAGCTTGTTGAAACAGAAAGTTTTCAATTTATATTTTAAGACACATAAATTCAATATTTAGAGAATTCATACTTCTATTTTTCTGTTAGATTATATTAATAAGTGCTTCCATTTATAGAACATGCAACAAAGGTGCAAGATGCTTCATTTTGATTGTTGTATTTAGTTTTTAGAAGAACTATTTTACAGGTGAAAGAACTGAGGATTGGGGTTGTTAAATCATTTTGCCCAAGTTCACACAGTTATTCAGCTCCAGAGGACGCAACTCACATCTGTCTGACCTCAAAAGAGATGTAACTGATTCTCAAACCACTGGGGTTTTCTCCCACCTTGGGCTGCTTTTTGTTTTGTTTTGTTTTTTGGCTCTTTTGTTGTTAAGCATCACCCATTTCTTACATAAACCTACTAGTTCCAGGGATTTCAGTAAAAATCTGAAGGGCAGGAAAAACTCTCTATGACTTTCGCCTTAACATGCCCCCTACACACTTTCTTTATCCCCTAAAAAATTAATAAGTATGTTTGAATAATAATAATTTGTAATTATAAATATTATAATTTAAGGAGAGAATTAAGGAAAGAGAAGCATGGATTTCAACAACATCAATTTGATCATTTTTGAAGGTGAATTCCAAGCATGCAAATTTATTTCAAACCTTCCCTGAGGACTGAGTGCAAAGCAGCTGGCTGGTACTTTTAAGCCGCTCACAGTTCGGCACAGTGACTCCTAATGCTGGCAGAGCTCCTGTGTCACCAGGATCTGCAGAGCATGGCAAGCCAGATGAAAGAGGAAGTTTGCAATTAATTAAAAATAAATGAAAACAAAAATCTTCCCCCAGTGGCTTGCTTCTCATCTTGGTTGTAATCCACAGTCAACATGTGGAGGCCACGTGGGGCATTTACCAAATGGAAAAGGTATGGGACTGTGTCGGAGAAACCACAGCCTGCCGCTCTGGACCACACTAATAATTCTTTTAAATCCTCTCATTCCACCTCGTCAGGAGACACAGCAGCATTTTAAATCTGACTGACCCATATAAATTACCTTTCTACTCATCCGGCTGTGAAATTAACAGTCGAGGAAGACAGGTCCTGTCAAGCTTGCTGTGCAGAGCTGCTTGCTGAAGGGTTCAGAATAAATGGGGGGTGGGGACAAGAGACATTGCACTTTAGGAAAACAAGGAGCTGGGGAGCTGCGATCAGCTCTGATACAGCGCCTGCTGTTCTGGAGCCTGGTACCAGCTTGGGAAGGGGGTTCACCGAGAAGGCGCGACTTGTGTGGTGCCATCTGTTGTGCTGAAACACAAAGTGCTGTGAGCCCCGGGAGCCTGCTGCAAAAGTGGCTGGGACAGATAGCATTTACCTCAAAAAGGTTAAGCCAGTGGAACTTGAAAAATAAACCCAGAAGTACTCTCCCTTCTTAGTGTCACCTTAAACTCACTAGTGTCCTGCAACAGGGCACTTAAACTTTCTTGGTCTCGGTTTCCTAAATATTTACTAATACTATTTCTAGATGTTAATAATAATAATAAAAAGAAGCTACCTTCTAATGAAGCTTCATCAGTAAATCATCCTGTAATTTTGTGTTGTTTGAAGATGTCGTTTAGAAGAGGTAGAATGGACCTCTTACTCCTAAACTCCCATAATTTATTCCATAGCCTCACCAATCTCCAAAATGACAATGTCAATAATTTCTTTCCTCTATCCTTCTAGTCTGATTTAAGAAGAATTGGCTTTATCTTTTGTTCTACATCAGAAAAAGACCAGTCTTACCATCAAATTCTTACGTATTAAAAGATGAAAGACAACAGGGTGGGAAGATCAGCTTGCCAGTTCTCCACTGGGCACGTGCCTATGCACGCATGCTTGCACACACAGCTGCGAACAGAAATCTAGGCTGATGTAAACGCAGCGGCACCTATGCACGCTTTGGCCTGCGGTCTGTGTGATTTGGCCACATGCCAGCATGGAAGTAAGGAGGCAAAGAATAGCTTGGATAGCACTGCATGCCAGTATACCAGAGAAGCACAGGCAAGACAATTCGTTGGTAATTGCTGTTAACCACTTTATTAATATTATTGGTATGAAGGATTATGTTGGTGACCTTTCATTTATCATCTGATGTTTTCCTCAAAAAGATTTCGGACAGATTTTATTATCCCTCTTTCATAGATGAGACACTTTGGCCCAGTGATGTCATGTAATATCAAAGATCGCAATTTATAAGACAGAATTGGAATAAAAACCAATTTTGTGATGCTAAAATGTCACAAAGACTTGCAACAAAGAGTCCATTGTAACTCAGAAAGAAGAGAGAAGACTAACACTGAAGCAGTAATACTACTAATACTCAGGCATGATAGTCCTTTCCTCTTCTCTTTCCCAGAACCCCTACTCCTAAAAGAGAAAACAAAATCAAGGACATTCTAGAATGAATGTCTTCTGCTCAGACTACTGAAACAGGAAAACCTTGAAGATCATTGCCCATATTCCTCTTTCAAATAGAGGAAGCTGAAGCTCAAAGAGCTACTTACAAATGGTCTCAGTCTCTAATGGCAGAGCCAGGACTAGAAAGACACAACACATATTCCCAGACCAGTGCTCTTAATTTCATACCAAAAAAATGAAAGCATTTTCAAGATCAGAAAGTTACTTTCCTCATTGTTCACCTGCTTCCATGGTCCTTAGTCCAGAAACCGTAGAATAATTGGGAGAATGGCAAAGTTTTCTTTCTTTGTACACCCAATGCATGAATTTACAGTTAGTGTTTTCCCCCGCCAGGAAGGAGAAAGTCAAAGCTATTATATCAGAAGATGTTGTGTCACTTTTCAGAGAAGGCTATATTTTGACATCAATATATTTTTCTTTTCATCCTTAGCTCTCTGACAAGGAAAGTTTTGAATGAGGTCAGTGGTGTTAATTTTACTTCAATTTTAACTTCCCAAGTGAGTTCGTCTGTAGAGTTTCTATTTTGGTAATTTGAGTTTTAGCAGTTAAGTTGTACTCTGATATTCTGTATTCCATGAAATTAGACACTAGAGGGAATACATTTAAGACATGAAGACGTCTCCAAAGAAGAAATTCATAATCTTCAAGCTAGAGAAAATTTGATTTACAGGAAAGTTAAACAACAACAAAAAACCCAAGCAAAAGAAATAGGGATGATGGGAGCAACTCTGCCTGTGCGGCTACATATGAATAAATAGGCTAACATTCATATTAGAAGTTTAATCCTACTTTGAAAATGTAATTGAAATTGATCCATCTTTATTTGAGTTTCTAACCAAAGTTAAGAAAAATGAGCTTCTAAAAGTAATTTTCTGGGCTGTTTTCTCTCAGTTCCAAATACATCCTTCTTTATTCCTTATTCTGTTTTGGGAAACTAGGGCTGGAGGTCTGCAAAATGTATTTCTCTTTTGCCGGCTGCCTTCCTGCTGGGTTCTGCAGCTAGGAGGCCATGGAGGGAGGCTGAAGACTGGAGAAGGGGAGCAAGTTATTTCCTCTTCTTGTTGGGTTCAGCCTGAGGCTTCCTTCAGCACTCTCAGAACCAGGGTCGTCACCCTCTCCCTAGTGGTAAGACCACGAGGCAGGCAGTTCCCCAAACTGAAGTACTGAGCCCCGGCTTAACAGAGGCCCTCCTCCAAGCTGCTGAGGGGCCAGCACCAATGGGCACCAGTGCCTTCCCTGCTGTCTGATTGCCAGCATCACAGGGCTCTTTCTTGAGCTGATGAGGTGTGGCAGGAGCCTAGCACCTCTCCTCAGAAGTCTGAGAGCCAGCTCCACAGAGTTCCCCTTCAGGCTCCTGAGAAGCCGGAAACAGTCCAAACAGCATCGTCTCTTCAATTCTAGCTCTGCAAGACCCCCCTCCCAAACACTGGATTCCCCTGAGGATCCCCAGCCCTAGAATGATAGCTGCATCCTGCAGTCATTACGTCTGTGTGTTTGCTTTTTGCTTTTTTCAATCCTCCAACTCCAGTTTAGCCAGTTCCCTATATTAAATTATCTTGTGAAATACCTTAACGTGTTTTTGGTTTTCCTAACTATACCCTGACATAGAAGTTAAACGAGAGGATGTGTGGAGAAATAGGTGAAGTTGGTGGCCTAAAGGAATTGGACTGAGGAACATTAAAGCACAAAGCTTATGACCATTATTTTAAGTCTTATTGAAAAAATGAGGGAAGGAATCTCTCGTTTTCTTAAATGCAGCTGTCTTTAGTCTTCCAAGAGCTGTCCTGTGGTGGAGAGCCTGGAATACTACTAGATACCAAGAGGGTAGAACCAAAGGGTCCAGAACAGGACAGCGTGGCAAAGCCGAACTTCCTTTTCCATGACAAAGAACTTTCTTACGGTCAGTGGAATCCTTAGCTAGGATGGTCAGTGAATAGGACTATTGTAGAAGAGATTCAATTTAATATTCTCAAAACCCCAAGATTCGATCTTCTAGCAACAGCTGGCAATCAATAGAAAAGTAGAGGAGGGCTGTGCGTTGGAGCATCCTTATGCGAGGTTTAATATTACAGTCCAGAAGCAACAGAGACCAATCCCATTCCCTGTGAGATCAAATCGATGACCCAGAAATTGATCTCTAAAATGCCTGGAAAAAATGCAAATGATAATTGACTAATGGAGTCACCTCGTATCTGATATGCCAAAAGCAATGTGAGAAGTAAGTAATTTTAAGAATTAAATAATGCAGGGTTGAGGCACCAATTGTTTCCATAGTAGAGTGCCATCAGGGGGGTGAACTAGCCAGTGTGTGATATCAAAGACTCTGGAAACTGGAGGCACAACTGTTAAAAAAATATTCTTCTAATGTTCTGAGATTTCCTTGCTCAATTATGCATTTATGTAAACTTCCAGTCAGAAATATCCAAAGATAGCTGAGGGAGACTAATTCTCTAATCAAGTTTATAATAGAACAGAAAAATAAAAATGAAAACATAGACACCTTCTAGTCAGCAGGTGTTCCTGCATGCTGCCCCTTTTCTTTTTAAATTTTTCATTTAAATTCAATGTAGTTAACACAGAGTGTATTATTTTAGTTACAGGGGTAGCATTTAGCGATTCATCAGTTGCATAGAACACCTAGCACTCATCACAACAAGTGCCCTCCTTTATCCTCATCACCCAGTTACCCCTCCCCCCACCCTCCTCCCCTCCAGCAACCCTCAGTTTGTTTCCGAGAGTTAAGAGTCTCTTATGGTTTGCCTCCCTCTCTGTTTCCATCTTATTTTATTTCTCCTTCCCTTCCCCTATGTTCATGTTTTGTTTCTTAAATTCCACATATGAGTGAAATCATATGGTATTTGTCTTTCTCTGACTGACTTATTTCACTCAGCATAATACCCTTTAGCTCCATCCACGTCACTGCAAATGGCAAGATTTCATTTTTTTTGATAGCTGAGTAATAGTCCGTTGTGTGTGTGTGTGTGTGTGTATCACACTTTCCACTCATTTCCGTAAAGTCATCTCCCCAAATCCATGCACTTACCCCAGTGCTCTGACTCTAAACTTTTAAGTTCTATGATACAAGTTTGGTTGGCCTTTTCCTCTTAGCTCAGAAGACCTTCATAGTATTCAAGCCATAAGAAATTCCCAAATAACAGTGGCTCTTTGAGGCAAAAATAATTAGTTATAAAAGCCCCAATAACATGTATGTTCAATGTTTCAAAGGTTATCTGAACGTCATGTGCTTGCCCCTCAATAAGTTTCTGAATATAGGTAATCAACAGAGAAATAGGGAAAGGAAAAAGTCACACGTCTTGCCTTCTTTTCCTTCCATCTTTCTCTCCTCATCCCCTTGAAGTCCTCTCTAAGTGCTGTAATTCCCTAAAAGCAGTTTAGAATATATGCCCATCATGGGACTTTCATTTCATTTGGGGAAACATTTCTGCCCCCTGAAAACCTCTTGGGAAGTTTCAGTTTTCACCAAAAAGTTTCAGTCAGAAATCAATGCGGGAAAAAAGTGCAATGCGGAATCAGCTGAAGTTGAGCTCAAACCCCAGAGCTTAAGGATAAAGCTCTATGCAATTTTAACCATACTCTTCACCCAATAAATATTTACAAATACAGATATGACAAGACCCATCCAAAGAACTAACATCATAATGTTATTTCTTTTTAAAAAAAATTTTTTTATAAATATTATTTATTTATTTGACAGAGAGAGACACAGCGAGAGAGGTAACACAAGCAGGGGGAGTGGGAGAGGGAGAAGCAGGCTTCCCACGGAGCAGGGACCCCGATGTGGGGCTCGTTCCCAGGACCCTGGGATCATGACCTGAGCCAAAGGCAGATACCCAATGACTGAGCCACCCAGTCGCCCCCATAATGTCATTTCTGAACAGCTGTTTCTTTCTTTCTTTTTTTTAAGATTTTATTTATTTGACAGAGAGAGACAGCGAGAGAGGGAACACAAGTGGGGGAGTGGGAGACAGAGAAGCAGGCTTCCTGCTGAGCAGGGAGCCCCATGCAGGGCTCGATCCCAGGACCCTGAGACCATGACCTGACCCTAAGGCAGACACTTAATGACTGAGCCACCCAGGCACCCCTGAAGAGCTGTTTCTTAACATACTATGTGTAACAAGGAAGTCTCACTGCTTGTTTGCATCCTTTGGAAAATGGCTTCTTCTACATCTCTGTAATACATTTACATATGATGGCTCTTTGAAGTTTTGTTTTGATTTGGTTTGTTTTGTTTATTAACACAGTGGGCTTCAGGTTTGAGTTTCCTTTAAAACTTGCCTAGAGAGCACCAAATGCTGGTTTGGGAGACCTGCAGTCAAGAAGTCAGGTCTGCATACCAAAAACAGAACATAGCTAAATGCAAAATGAGGGACTTTAATCAGCACCTTCATGGATTTGTTAAGAATATGGGTTGCTAGTGGGGCACCTGGGTGGTTAAGCATCCAACTCTTGATTTAGGCTCAGGTCATGATCTCAGGGTTGTGAGATCAAGCCTTGCATCAGGTTCTGCGTTGGGCGGGGAGCCTGCTTAAGATTCTCTCTCTCCTTCTCCCTCACCTCCTCCCCGCTTCACCCCCCACCCCCACCCCCACTCATGCACTCTAAAAAAATATGGGTTGCTAGTTACATCTCTTCATTTAAGCAAAAATGGAATCTGACATGAGTAGCCTGTGAATTCAAAGCCAATCTGAAACTGACCTTCTGGAAGGCAGTTGCTGCTTTCCCTAAAAATTCTTACCAACACATTAGGCCACCATGGCCAGTCTGGAGACCTACATGTCCATGGACCTAGAGCTGCTGTTACACAAGGATGCATGCTGAAAGCAATCACTAGAGTTCTTAATTTGATAAGAGATACGTGAACCACATGTAAAGACGGTGGTACAGCATCCTTAGCTTTGATTCTGCAGAGTGGAATTAACTTTTTATCTTCACCTTTGTGAATCTTTCTCTTCTTTAAGACTCAGCTCAAGTTCTACCTCCCTCAAACAAATCTTCTTAATTATACTCAATCGGTGTTCTCTTCATCCCCTGAAGTCTATAACATATAGTACTTGCCTGGGTTGGCAATTATCTTGTCACAGGCATATTGTCACCTCCTCAGCCAGGTATTACATTTCTTTATATCCTCTAAAATGCCTAGCACAGTGATAAAGACATAGTAAAAACTCAAAAATACTTACTGATTAGATAATCAATTGGTTGAAGGTTTTATCCAAAATCTAACTTCCTCCAACCTTCAGTCTTTTTTATTTGTGGGGAGGATCTGGATTTTTTTACTTTACCATTTTGGCTTTCCAGTTTACTCAAAAGGTAAACTCAAGGTAAAACAAGATTTTACCTTGGTTTGCACGTGTAGACCAGGGATGATATTCAAAATATTTAAAATCATTATGTTGGGGTACAGACCAATCAGAATGGAGCAGTTTACCAGAGGCCACCTAGTGTGTCGGGCATAACCCTTTAGTTGATGAATTACAGGGAAGGCTCAGGTATGGAGGGGATGGCTCAGAATGACCAGAACGACTGGAAGGTACTAGCAGGGGCAAGATCTCTCTACCAACAGAAATGGAAGTATTTTAATAGTTTTCAGTAGTTTAACAACTAGTGGCTAGAATGGTACAAACTAATAATTACCAACCTTGGCCTGGCCCTAAAATCTTTGAAAGCAGCATTTGCAAGCAGGGAAAATAAGCAGTCATCAGGCAGGGTCTGTAGAGAATTGAGTCCCCACTCTTGTATGTGGAGGTTTAAAAAAACAAAAACAAATAGAAGAATTCCCCATCCTTTTTCCTAGCTTTGTGTGGCGAGAATTTACAGGTACTTTAGAATTAGTTGAAACTATCAGAAATTTGTTTCTAAACTACAGTTTGGAGTAATTTATTTCAGTATTACCTAATGGCACTTAGTTTTGAATTCATATTTGTCATTTTCTATGCATTCACTGACCCTGCAAACATTATTATGAATAATTGTTATCTATGTGCACTCCACCTTGTTTCAAGAAAAAAGCTTAGGAAAATTCAAAAAACATCCCATGCAATAAGATAAAAAATATTTGGTATATGTGGGATGAACTAGATAAAAGTAAAAGAAGAAAAGATAGAATTAGGAGTGATGTTTGTATTCAAAGTACTTGCTATAAAGTCTGATACATTTGCAAAAAGTGAGCTATGAATTTGGGCTCTAATCTATCTAGCAGATAAAATGCAGAGGGAAACATCAGTTATAAAATATACAGAGTCCATTGAGATAAAAACAAACCAATTGCTCAGAGAAACACACTGATTCATTCTCCTGAGACTGCTATCAATAATAAAGGTGTTTGCTTAAAATGGAACTTTTTTACGCAACTATTTTCTTTAATCAAAAGCTCGATGTAAAAAGCTAATAAACAAAAACCATTCCTTTTGCAGTTTTCCCACTTAAACTGAACTTAGTTTATTCAAGCCTCTCTTCTGCCAACAAAGTTCTGAAAATGATCTAAATCCTTATTAGTAAATAAGCCAGTCTTACAATTTTGAATATTGGGCTCAGTAGTCCGATCCTATTGGAAATGTTTATTCCCTCTGAATTGTCAAAATCTGAATGAAATAGACATAGATTTTATAACACGTTTTTGGCCCTTGGATTTCCTAAAAGAAAACAGTAGTCAAGCATCAAGAACAAGCTCAGACCTTGTAAATATGCCACAGCATTGCCAACCTCAAGCCTGGAATCCCATTTTGAGCAATTACTAGTAGGCCTGTTTAATTTGAAATTCAATTTATGTGGCTCTTAATTCTAAGCAACACTGCTATGAGGGAGAGGCTTTTCTAGTATACATTTGGGATATGTCCCTTTGTGTTTCTGAAGAAGAGATGTGTTTTAGAACTTTTTGTGATAGATTGGTATAATTGGCTTCAGTGATTCAGAAACAGCATTCATTTCTGAGGCATTTATGGAAAATACATATTAATAAGCAAAGAGTCTCTCTCTCTCTCTCTCTCTCTCTTTCTCTCTCCCTCCTTCCCTCCCTCTGTTTCCCAAGAGGCTTCTTGGAGGAAACTGGAAGGTGTGATTTCTTTCAGCCATTCCATCATGCTCTCTTTTCTCATACAATATGCTAAATCAGATAACCGCAAGGAGCAAAAATAGGGGCAGGGTTGGAAAGACATGGGCTTTACACATCACCGTGATCACAGCCTCCTCCCTGAAGTCTCAGTACCCAAAAACCCAAAGTCCAGTGGCTGGCACTGCAATGCCTAGGAGGCATGCAATGAATGTGATGCAATGGTGGTGAGTGAGAGAACAAAATGTGTGTAGTTTTGATCATTTTGCTATCGACCCGCCAAATCATCAAACCATCTGAGGCTCAGTGGTTTGTTAGTTAACTTTCAGAATACATGATAAGGCTGAAGGAGGTACATTTTCAACTTTTTCTAAAATTCAGAATGTATAATTAGTATTACCTTGCTTACTTTAATTGTTCTGAAACTGTAGAGGACTTGAGGAACTATACAAAATTATTTGGTTTAATGAACTCAGTTTTCAACTTACTTAAGTCACTAATCTTATTTCCTTTAATAAGGGCATGAATAAAACTCCCCTGGCTCATTAATCCTGAAATCAGAAGTCGACTCCAAAGGGAAAAGCACTTAATATACTTAAAATGTTGAACATTTTTACAGCCCTTTCTCATACAAAGTGTTATTTAAACCTATCTTATGAGAAAATTCAGAGGAGTTAGCGATTTGTCAAAGCATATTGGGCTGGTGGGAATAACCGGAAGTCTTTAAATCCACCATTCTTTATTGCTCAAAATGGCTTTTGCTCTGCCTCGTATATAAAATAAAATTTTGCATTTTAAAATCAAGGTGTCATTATTTGTGGTCTCCAAATTGTTGTTCACTGATAACATTTGATTTCATTTCTTCTCCAGACTCTTATTCTGGTAATTTTTATTATTATTCCACTCACTATAATGAAATATTAACTCTAGCTGCAAACATATCCCAAAATTAGACCAACATTGTTACTAGCGGCTTTAAGGCATGACTTCGATATTTAACTTTTTATGCTAATTCTTAATTTGTTTCCAAGGCTTTGAGCAGAAATTTCTCATTTGCAACTCAAACCAAAGGGATATGATTCCTTACTTTTTTATTGTTGCCAGTTTCTCCATGTCACTCATTTTAGCTCCTAAGCAAATAACTGAATTTTTTATTCAAACCTCTCAGAAATATCATAGTAAAAATAAGAATACATAAAGGTGCAAGACATATACACGGAAGATAATGTGGTTTCCTCAGGCTTAACAGTGAATAATAAATGTGTGCTCATACTATTCATTTCATACTGTTGTTGATTGCACAATCCCACTGATGTAGATTGAACTGTATTCCCTTAAAATTCATATGTCCAAGCCCTAACCCCCAGTGCGATGTCATTTGTCGGGTGGGACCTTTGAGAGGCAGTTACGGTTAGATAAGGTCATGACGGTAGGACCCTCATGATGGAATTAGTGGCTTTATAAGAAGAGGAGAGAAAGATACCACTCTCTCTCCACCATGTGAGGATGGACACAGCAAGTAGGCTGCCACCTGCAAGCCAGGAATAGAACTCTTCACCAGGATCAAACCAGCCTGAACCTTGATCTTGGACTTTCCACCCTCCAGAATCATTAGAAAATAAATGTCTGTTGTTTGTGTCCCCCAGTCTATGGTATTTTGTTATAGCAGCCATGTGCCAACAATTTTAATTTAAAATCTAAATTGTATTTAGTCCCTAATTAATGAGATGATTAGGACTGTGTTTTAGGCCTTTTAACATTTAGCAAATATTTCCTGGTCATCGTCATTATTAATCTTTACCAATGTCACAAGTAACACGTCAAGAATCTCACCTCCTTTTCATAAAGTAACTTGATGTAGGCAGGGCTATTAAAATATCATGATAGCTTGCCAGATTAGCCACTGAGCCAACCACAGACACCAGACTTCAACTTGGGGGTCAAAGCTTGTTTCTTCAGGCTCACTCAGACTCATCCTTTATGAGTCATAGATTTCTGAAAAGGGCATTCAATGCTAAGGAATTAGCGGTACAAATTAAATTGCCCCTACCTCCTTGACCTTGGAAATTTTTCTATAAAAATTCCTGCAATATATTGTATTATATTTTTACATATCAAATTCTCTCTCCTGGGCCCTGGACCATGTCTTATTTGTTGTTGTTTTTCTTCTTAGCACCTGGCACCGAGGCTGGCACAAAATGAACCTTCAGAATTGTTTGGTGAGTAAATAAAGAATTGAATGAAAAGACTGAACTAACATATGAATGCAACATGAGAAAGCGATTAAGAGTGTGGGCTTTGTAGTCAGGCAACAACAATAGATTCAGATCCCAGTTATGTTGTATGCTAGTGAGTGACCACACCTCCCTGAAATTTATTTTCCTCATCTGTAAGATGGGGCTGGTAACAGTACCTCAGTGAAGTGAGCAAACAACAAGGTAATGCACATAAGACTTAACATAGTATCAGCATCAAAGATGTTACTCTTATGAGTTGCCCCACCTCTAACTATCTATGTTGCTTGGACACATTTTTTATCCCTCCTTACCCTAGTTCCTAGTGGAAGAATGAGGGGTCATGAGGTTTACCTTAGAGGGGTAAAAAAATTCAATCAGAGAAGATAGTGAGTTTGAAAATATAATACAAATGCTAGGCACGAATGTTATTATTTCACTGTCCAAAAAAAGTAATCTCTTGGGAAAGCAGTAGTAACAAAGTAGATTGAGCATCAAACTGAAGTTTGAGAACCAGGTTCTAATCTTGGTTCCACCATCCTAACCCTAGACAAGGCACATAAATTTCCTGGGCCTCTGTCATCTTTTCTAGAAAATAAGATGGTAATCTAGATCATTTTTCAAATCAATTCTGCATCTAAAATTGTATAAGCTTAAATCACTGTTACTTATACATTCTGAATTTTTGTCTCTTGCCTGAGAATATGGCTATGAAACATTACTATATCTCTCTGAGGGAGATGAGTAGACAATAAGTATTTTAGAGTTGGGTAAACTGAAATGCTGCGTGACCAGTCCCTAGTCTAGCAAAGGTCAGTGGCAGAGGACACAGATTTAGAAAAAGAGATGCCTATGCCCAGTTCAGGAATATGCTTTTCCACTGAGTTTCAACTGATTCTATATTTAAAATTCTGGTTAAATAAGTTATGGTACCTGCATAGGAATACAATAAACTTGTTAAAATGATGTGGTAGAAAAGTTTTAATTAGATATAAAGATATTGATGAAAAATTGTTACAAAATGAACATATTATATATCCATTATGGATACACACACAGACACATGCACACACTCACCCCAGACATTAGTAATAATGGCAGTTCCTGAGGATAAAAGGACTTGAAGACTCATTCAGATGGGGGATATAGTAAGGAATTGAAAATACATTAAAAGCTCTGAGTGCCAGGCTAATGGATTGAGTTAAGTGTCTCTCTACAGGAGCACAGTTCCCTAATACTTCAGATTCTTTACCTTGTTTTGAAGCTGTAAATATGGGAGCTATTGTTTGCTCAACAATTTTTTGAGAAAATTAAGGGAGAAAATATATACTAATGCCTCTAGCGCAGTGCCTGTCCACACTAAGTGTTGAAGAAAAGCTAATTCCCTTGCGCTCTCTGTGTGAGGCTCTACTTAGTAGGGCTTCCTCTCCAAAAAAGTAATCCTTCATGCTTGCTCCATAATTTAATCCCTTTTCCCAAAATGGCCTTCTGAAGAAGACTTGTAAATAAACCCACTTCCCTCTTGATTGTAGAGGCTGGGAAATAGTAGTTTATTACTCCATGCCTATCTAACTCTGTTTTGGTTTAGCGCTACGCATTTACTGTCTGGACGCATTTTGGGAGAAAGATTGTATGAGATGCGAAAGCAAAGCACTACTTTTTAGCTGTGCCTACAGTAGGGTTGCATAATATATTGATTTTATAACTTACTTTTTCATCTATATCTCTTGAGGTCATTAAGCATTTTTCTGAGTCCAATGATAATCTACTTCTTATTGCTAAACTTTATTTCTGACACGTTCCCCCTGCCCATACATGCACTTATTCCTCAATCCTTCTATACTTTTTTCTTTTTCTTCTTTTTTTCTTTTTTTAATTGATCTCTTATTAACAAAAAAAATGAAGGCGATGTTTCAGGAATAGAGTAAATTTTAGAGGTAAGCAAACTGAAATGGACTGAGTGGGTTACAATATACCATTGTTCATAAAAATATGAGAAGCCTTTTGTTAATTTCATTGTCTTAGTTACTTTATTTATCTAGGGTATTAGGTTCCTATTTCTTTCCCAGGAAGTAGAAAGAAATTCTACTATTCCTTCTGCCAAGGTACAGCCAATCAGTTCTTTCAAACTCATGACCACACCATCCATTTCATTTTTCAACATTAGCTTAGGCAGGTGTCATAATAAGAGGAGGTCTATAACAGCTACAGCAGGTGCAACTGCAATCTGTGTGTTCCCTAAAATATTAACATTTGGATTTCTCTAACATCCAGTCCTCTTCAAAACTACGTATCAAACCACAACCAACAAATCAGGGAGCAGGAGCAGGATTTAAGAGATTTGTTTACTACTATGAAAACCTGTCAGCTGCCTATAATACCTATAGGTCTAGGATATTATGCTAAGCCTTACTCTCAGTTAAAGAAATACAAATTAAGATAATTATAAGGCAGTGGTTCTGAAGCTTTAGAGTGCTTAAGAATTGCCTTGAAAGTTTGTTCAACAAGGGGATTTCCAGATCCCATCTTAGGAGACACTTTGAGAAAATCTGCAAGAAAGCTAGATTTCTGAAATTTTTAACAAGCATCCCAAGTGATTCTGATTCAGAAGCTTCATCTCCCATGCTTTGAGAAAAATTGCTTGGTAGTCCAAAAACATGACTGATGAGTTAAAAAAATAAGAAAATATTATAAAATCATAGTTGATTGGACTGTGAACAGGGACATTTCTAACTGCACAATGAATTTGCTATAAATTAGAGAACATGCACAGCAAAAACTGTCAAAACAGCCAGAGCCTGTTGCCTAGTATTTCTTTGGAGGGAATCATAACCCAAGGAAATAGTCTAGAATATTTACTTTAATGTTAATATTTAAAGACAGTGAAGTACCATTTGTAATACAAAAATATTAAACAACAAAAATTATTAACAGTAAGACAGTTTATCTATTAATAAATGTTTATTTAGCACTACCATGAGAGATAAAATACTAAGCCCTATATGAATATTACCATTTAATCCTCATTTTAAGAAAACCTTATAATGACTGAGCAAATAGATTTATTAACCTGAACATATACTATATAGGTATTTTAATCTCATATGTGTGGGTCATAATGACTCATAGAGATATAAAAACTAACATAAGGTGAAAGTGGCAAAACACAATAACCTAATTACAATTTAAAATAGAGATGTAGGGATTATAAAAGATTATTGAAGGGATTAGTGATATAAAAGAATAGCAGGGTGTGAGTATTAGATGTTTAATTAAATTATTCACTTGGCAATTTTTTAAGAACACATAATTCTGTATATTCACAAGCTAATACAAGGAATGAAATAATTTCAATGTCAGCAATATGAAAATTAGAGGATGGAAATTATAAAACAACCAACATATTCAAATGAATGGTAGTATTACATATAAAGAGAAAAGACAATAATGAGTTTTGTATGTTCTAGATTAAGATCTGAAGTTCTGAGTTAATTCTAAAGGATTTTTTGAAACTGAGAAATATTTTTCAAAAAGTCTAGGTATAATTTAGAAGTCAAATAAACACTGGATTTCACCACTTCCCTTAGTGTTTTTCATCAGCTTTGGCTAGCAAATGCTGGTCAAGTTTCTCTTGCCATCAGCAAGACCACCTGGACTCCATCTCCTAGATTCTCTTCTTTCAGCAATGAATCATGAGTTCAGTTATTCCCATACATACTGTCAAATAAAAGCCACAGGACAGCTGTAAAGATAACCCCTAGGATGGCTCTGATCCAGAATTACATTTTATGTGAGATCAATCTCTCACTGAGATTTTTTTTAAGTTCCTTTGAATTGGCACATGGCCAGAAAAGGGTTGATATTTGTGATAATTTGTTTTAGCTTCAAAAAAAGTATATATATATATATATATATCATATATATATATCAATCGAATATAAATCTCTCTCTATATAAATCTAATTTTACACACACACACATACATATGGATTTGCACTAATATCAAAGTCCATAGGAAAAGTTACTTTAAGTTTATTGACATTTAGCCGCTTGGAGGAAAACTGGCAGATTCATTCCAAAATAATTAATTTTTGCTCAAAACACTCAGAGGTCTGTTTTCCCAAAGCAGTCCTATGAGCCATGTGCTGCACTGGTAAGGGCATACTTCATTGGGCACCATCATTGCTTTCCCATCTGGCAACAGGTGGTCATTAATATGAAATGTTATACTAACACTGAAATCCATGCATAATCAGTGATTTTTGGAGAGTGCAGAAGTGTTTGAAACTCTGAAAACTGCTCATTTCTTTAAACAAGCAAACCTTCATTCCAAACTCTACAAAAAGAGAAAATGAGCCCTCGTATCAGCTGTAATGAAGTAGTCTCCAAACTTTTTCCATTTGTAGAACTTAAATCACATGGAAAAGTGATATGTAGAATTGGAATCCTTCCGGTTAAAAGCAGAGTAAGCACTGTGATAGCCCACCACAATGACGGTAGCCCTACTGGATGCTCTCTGGGGCACATTTTATCGGTCACTCTTCTGAAGAAACCTTTTGGGCTCACCAGGCTTCTAAGTGTGGTAGCAAGGGAAATTAGGCAGAGAGCAGCTCACACCCTCAACTCACTATGAGAGAGAAGCTTTAATGAAAAACGGCTTCAGGTCTTACACACATCATCAGTCTATATATCTGGCACACTCAGCCAGCCATGATCTGAACTCAAAATGGGTTGGGGCACAAGTCAAAATCAGGGATTATCCTGAAGAATTTAGATCTGTGCCTTTGTTGAATCCTGGTTTGCACTATGCCTTACTTTTATCAAGGGTTATTATCTAAAATATACACAGAACTCTTAAAACTCAATAATAAGAAAACAAACAACGTGATTAAAAAATGAGCCAAAGACCTTAACAGACATCTCATCAGATGAGATATACAGATGGCAAATAAGCATATGAAAAGATGTTCCACCACTTATGTCATCAAGGAAATGCAAATTAAAACAACGAGATACTACTATACACCTATTAGAATGGCCAAAATCTGGAACACTGACAACACCCAAATGCTGATGAGGACAGTTCGGCAGTCTCTGAGAAAACTAAACATACTCTTATAATATCTAACAATCACACTCCTTGGTATTTATCAAAAGGAGTTGAAAACATAGGTCTACACAAAAACCTACACACAGATTTTTATGGCAGCTTTATTTATAATTTCCAAACTTGGAAGCAACCAGGATGTTAGGGAAATGGATAAACTATGGTACACCCAGATAATGGAATATTACTTAGTGCTAAAAAGAAATGAGCTATGAAGTTATTAAAAGAAGTAGAGGGACCTTAAATACATATTACTAAGTGAAAGAAGCCAATCTAAAAGGCTAGGTAATACTATGTGAGCGTAACTCTATGACATTTTGGAAAAGGCAAAACTATGGAGACAATAAAACGATCAGTGGTTACCAGGGTTTGAAAATTAGGTTGAGATGAATAAGCTGAGCACAGAGGATCTTCAGGGCAGTGAAATACTCTGTATGATACCATAATGATGGGTACATGTCATTATACATTTGTCCAAACCTATAGAATGGGGCATAATGTAAACTATGGACTTCGGGTGATTATCATGTGTCAGTGTAGGTTCGTTAATCATAACAAATGTACCACTCTGGTGGGGGATGTTTATAATGAGGGAGGCTATGCACATGTGGGGGAAATTTGTGATGTATGGGAAATCTCTGAACCTTCCCCTCAATTTTGCTGCGAACCTAAAACTGCTCTAAAAAAATCGTCTTAGTAAAAAAAATTTCTAGGGGCGCCTGGGTGGCTCAGTTGGTTAAGCGACTGCCTTCGGCTCAGGTCATGATCCTGGAGTCCCGGGATCGAGTCCCGCATCGGGCTCCCTGCTCGGCGGGGAGTCTGCTTCTCCCTCTGACCCTTCTCCCTCTCATGCTCTCTGTCTCTCATTCTCTCTGTCTCAAATAAATAAATAAAATCTTTAAAAAAAAATTTCTAAGCACAGTAGAATCATTGGATTAAGAATCTATCCTCTCATATTGACTGCTTTAAAATATGTCATGCTTATTTGGATATCTAACATAACCATGCCTTTGCATACCATGCTCACACCACTACAGTAGATCAGATATATATTTGACTTGTATGTCCAATGAGCACAAATTAAAACTTGAGAAAAACTTGTAAGAAGCCTTCACCACTCCAGGCATTTAGAACTATGAAAAACAAACTCAAATGTTCTTTGAATCTGTAGAATAGTGTATTCAGTGAACCCTAATATGAAAAGATTCTGCCCTTAACCTTATAGAATGTCTTGTGGAGAGCCAGGTTTGTTAAAATTATGTTCTTTGGTTTCAATACGTCCCTTTCATGCAAATGAGCCTGACTACCTCCCTCTTGTCTCTTCCCCCGGGGATGCCTACTGCTTATTTCTAATATGTTTGTCTCAAGTTTGAAAACTTTGCCAAGATCACAAACTACTAGAACAACTTTTCTCTTTTTAATTTCCTTCTTTCCCCAACTAAATCCTAATTGTCAAAAATATTAAAATGGAGATAATCTCTCACTGGAGCATTTGTGAAAAATTACAGAGTCCTCAGTGACTTCCGATGTGACTGGGACCAGCTGCTGATAGTAACTCAGATAACAACATGTTTCAAACAGCTAATCTAGTGAGGCTTTCTAAAAATATTAATAATAAAATCCAAGTGATTTAATTTCTCTAGATGAGTATAACGCAAGCTCACTGAGTCCGTGCGTCATCGGGCTCTGGTTGCTAGGAAATCCATGAATAGAACTTAATATGCATTCAGCAACAGGCTGCAGACGCAATTTATCTCCATGGATGCTCCCTCAATTGCCTTTGAAATGACATTAAGATAACTTTGAAGCATTTGAGACAAGCCAGAGTCAGTGAACACAAAGGAAACAGACCATTTTTGGGCAACCATCTGGACTTCCTGTGTAGGTCTTTGAAGTTCACACTCCCTGGGCTGGGCATATCTTAATGTATATTCTATATAGGTGGGGATTATGGAGCTATAGCCATACTGTGAGTAGCAAATGAGGGACAAAGAATGATGCAGAAGTGTGGGCTTTGGAGACAGATGCATCTAAAATCAAATTTCAATTCAGAATCTCACTAGCTTGGGTACATAAACTTTTCTGAGCTTCAGTTCCCTCTTTTATAAAATGAGAGTAACAGTACTCACCTTACAGAATGATTGTAAGCATTAGATGCGTGTATCTAAAGCCCCTGGTATACCATACCAGCACAATTAATGATGTAACAAAACTAGCAGTGGAGGGAAGTAGCAATAGTAGGTTTAGTAGAAGCACAGCAGCACAAATACGAGAGTAGTTATTGCTATCAGTCCTACCACCACTATGATAACTACTACTACCACTACTACAACTGGGAATAACTATGTAAGAAGACAAGAATCCTTTAGCTTTAAAGCTCTGCATAATCATTGTGACCGAAAAACAAACTAAAGGGGCAGAATAGTTTATAAAGAGCCCCCAAACAGGGTGGGTGCCTGGGTGGCTTAGTCAGTTAAGCGTCTGACTCTTGGTTTCAGCTCAGGTCATGATCCTGGGGTCCTGGGATCGAGTCCCACATCAGGTTCCCCACTCAGCGGGGAGTCTGCTTGTCTCCCTCTCCTTCTCTCCCTCCCCCGCTCAACCCCACTTGTGTGTGCTCATATGCACGCACACACACTCTCTCTCTTTCAAATGAATAAATCGTAAAAAAAAAAGAACCCCAAAACAGTCACTTTCACCAAATTTCACTAAATTTAGTTTATTATTAATATTGCCCTGGGGATGTATGGGAAGAAAACTTTTCCCTTCTTCTCTTCTAGGTTCTTTGGCTGGCCTAATAATTAAATTTTTATAAAACAGATTAATGAGAGAAAAGCCAGTTTAATTACATATGTACATGAGCCCCACAAAGACATGAGAGGCTCCCTGGTAGTCAGGCAATTGAGGTTTATATGGCATCTTGAGCTAAGCAGAAGGGGTAGAAGTCTGGGGCTTCAAATAGAAGGAAGACAGTTCACAGGAAGATGGGAAGAGTAAATGTTTGGTTAACAAACGTTTGCTGTACCAAGTGAGAAGTCTTTCTTATGTAAAAAAATAAATAAATAAATAAGAGTTATTTCTGGTAGTAGCTCTCTTCCTGATACAGGCTCCCTATCTAAATTCTTTTAGGCAGTTAATGGGGAGGTAAAAAACTCTTCTTGAGTCTGTTGGGCCTTAATCATCTTCAGCTCAAAACAATCCAGATGCCAAAGTGGCACCTTCTGGGGTGAACTGCCCTGAACCCCATCACTTAACAAAGGATATGGATAATGGTGCCATCCACTGGTAGGACAATTTGTTGGTGGTAGAACTTTGATTTTTATTTTGCTTATACTATGTAGCCCAAGTCCCCTAATTTACATTATGAAGTCCTTGTTTTTACATCTGAGTAGTCTTCATGACAGAGATAACAAAGACTTAAAATGTATATACTCCTTCCATCTGCACTGAGAGGTATCTTTCTCTTCCTTCATCAACTGGTCCAGAAAACATTGTAAAGGACTTAACTGTTAATCTATTTGAAAGGGCTGTACAAGGTTCAATCAGAATAACCTTCAGGTCACCTGGGTGGCATAGTTGGTTAAGCATCCAACTCTGTTTAGGCTCAGGTCGTGATCTTGGGATGTGGGATCAAGCCCTGCATCAGGCTCTGCACTCGGTGTGGAGTCTGCTTGGGATTCTCTCTCCCTCTCCCACTTGTGCTCTCTCTCTCTCTCTCTAAAATAAATAAATACAACTTTAAAAAATAACCTTCTATATAATGCATATAATGCATAACATCTACACAGCCAGCCAATCGGAAAAGAAGGTAAACAATCCTTATGATTTAGAAGAGTAAACTTCCCCAATATTTTCTTGAAATGACTTGAAACTCTATGCACCCATTTCTTGCTCAGTCCTGGGGAAATTCTAGTTCTCTTTTCTTTCTAGAATTTGAACCAACATAAGCTTCTGAAAACCCTAAATAAAGACTTGTTTGATTTTAATCATAGAAACAAACACTTCTTTTCTTTAAAGACCCCAGCAGATAACACTGCATCAAAATTGTCTTATATACATGACTGGAAGGATTTTTCCCCAATTCTTCTGCTTCTCTGCCTGGAAATTCCCTCTTATAGCTGTAGTCAGCAAAGCAACAATATTTAAAATGTCTTGGGCATGAAGGGCTCCACATAGGAGAAATATTTCTTAAGGAAAGACAGTTTGCCTCCTTTCTTTCTTTCTGACACAATTCTACTCATATTGAGTGCCATGCCCTGTCCCCCAACTCTCTGCAAATACCTTTGGCACACAGGATCCATCCACCCAAGTGTCTTGCTGGCCATATGTTCAGGTTGGTTTCTAATTCCACCACTGAAAATGAGGATTTTTGAAAATATCCCTTCTCTTTTTAGTAATTAGGGAGTTTTGTTTGACTGTCAGTTTTACTTTCCACCCTCTGCAGAGAGAAGAGCATGAAGCATATAAAAAGTAGGAAGGGTATCAGAGGAGATCTGACCTACTCAAACAGTGTTTGCTGGTTTAAGGGTGGCAATTTCTATTTAAATGCATTGGAAGTATTCACACGTATTGATCCAAGAAATAAAAAATCACAAGTGACATCTAGACAGCTGGTTTTAAAAAAGTGATTTGGCTTGAAAACTTTCAATTTGACAAGGAAATTATAGAGCAGCAGAGTAAAATAGCAATGAGAAAGGAGTGGGTTTGGTCTGGGTCTGGCCTTCACTGGCAGAGTGGCTGCCTGGTGGGCATGTAGCCTTGCCAACCTGCAGTTCCCCATCTGAGAAATGAGAAAGCTAAACGTGCCCTCACAACCTGCTGAGATAGTTGATATATGTTACAGACAAGAACACTTAACTCTCAGAAAGTTCCAAGAACTGCCAAGTTCACAAAGCTGGTAAGAAAAGAGCCAAAATTCAAAATTCAGGTCAGCTCGCTTCCAGGATGACATTCTGTACTAATGATTCTCAACCTGTGCTCTGTGGTCATCTGCAAAGTATTGGGGTGGTGATGGAAGTGGCAAATGAGTAGGGATCTAGAACCTTCTACTCTAGCTTAAGCAAGAGCAGCTCTGTACAATGATCATTTGTATATATTGACATTTCATTACATAACTTTGTTCAAGAAATTATTTTCTAGCTAAAAAATGCATTGAAAACCCCTCCTGTATTATACTGCCTTCCGACATATGCCTTAAGTTTCTCAAGCAGTGCTATTCCAATAAAATTTTTAGTGATAATGGAAATATTCTGTATCTGCCTTGTTCAGTACAATAGCCAGTAGCCATCTGTGGCTGTAGTGCACTTGCAATGGGGATAGTGTTAAAAGCAAATGAATTTTTAATTCTATTAAATTTTAATTAATTTAAATTTAAATAGCCACATGTGGCCAATGGCTCCTATATCAGACAGTACAGTAATCTACATCAATAGATGAGGAGGGAAGGCCCTAGGGTTAACCAAAATTGAGCTATGATAATGACAAAACTTTCGTTTTAAGCTTAAACACAATTTGGCAAGAGTAATGAGAAGCTGAAGAGCTTTCACTTCAAAAAAAAAAAAAAAGAAATTATCAGATTGTGTGGCTTCTATTACTGTTTGTTGTTGTAGTTGTTTCCTAGAGCTGATTAAATGGCTGTTCTCATCATTATAATATGCAGGCGCGAGAGAGCTATAGTTGAGGATATCTGTGTTCTCTGCATAGCTGTTTGCACTGAAACAGAAGCTCTGCTTGCCTTCGTTAAGTTATTTTATATTCATCTTGGTATTTACAAGTAGGTGATTTTCTAATGTAGCAATTTTTCCTGTCAATAAGATAATTGAAAGATGAATCTCAATTTACTTCCTCTCACATGCTTTTAAAGCAGACCACCCTCTTCTCCTGGGCTCTATTCCTCTCCCACCTCCATTGGTGAAAGCCCAGGCATCTGCCTGTCAGCTGACCCCACTCTGAAGGGAGAAGAACCTGGGGCAATTGGACAGGCCTGAGAGAAGCCCTCACTTCAAGGCACAGCTCACAGAAGTGAGAAAGTATTCAAATCAAATGTCTGTCTCTAATGGTTATGTTACAGCTATCTTCTTTCTCAGCCACTAAATAAACACAAAATCAGAGTTCATTTTTTCACCTGATTCCAGAGAAACCAGTGCATTCATAGTTCAATTCTCTCCGCATAGGTGTAGCCTTCCGCACCCCTCTCCATATCTCAGTGAATCAGGAATCAGGCCACCTGACAGCAGAGGCTGGAGCAATCATTCCTCATATTGTCATATGATGAAGTCTGAACAATGCTTCGTTTAAACAAAATCTGAGTCTCACAGCTTCAAAATGCCAATACCTTTTCCCCAAGCAATTCCACAGTGGGTCTGCGTTAATTCATTCAGACACACTAGATTCAGACATTAAAATAAAAATATTCTGAACCAGATTATTCCTCTCCATTGGAATAGAATTGGGTCAATGGATCAAACCTGGAAGATAGAATGTAGAACCCAGGCAGAAATAAGACTTGGTAAGGTAGAATTCTTTAAGGATATTGCTTGCCTACTTTTACCCACCAGAATCTTGACTGCAGTCTTTAGGCAAGGTCAACCAAACTCAGAGTGTCTGTATTGACTCTCTCATGTAACCAATATTTATAGTTAATGTAGGGATATTCCTTTACGGCAGGCATTCTGACAAATCATCGGGTTAATACTAATAGGCAAGACACGTGTCTGCTCTCACAGACCTGAGGTTTAATAAACAGTTAAATAAGTAAGATAATTCATGATTTTATGAACAATAAGAGCTACGAAGGAACAAAATAGGGTGATGTTGAGAGGGGGTGCAGCTGCCTTCAGTGGCGTGGTCCAAGAAAGTCTTTCTGAGAAGGTGATGTTGACAGTGAGACCTGAAGCAGGAGTAAGTTATGGAGTTTGCTTGGTGATGAAGGCCCAAATGGAGCAACAGAAAGAAAAGAGCTGAGCTAGAGAAGATACTGCCGTGATGGAGAAAATGTGACCAGTGTGGCCAAGCACAAGGAGGAGGTGACCAACAGCTGAGATGAGCAGTAGAAACCAGATTCTCCAGGACTCTGAAGGTCATAAAAGGAGTGTGATGTATTCCCAAGTGCACCTGTACTAGGGTTATAAGCAGGAGGGTAATAATAGCAGCAAGACTTCATGAAAACAAATAGGGCATTTTGAGAATGACAGAGCCAGAACTCTGTAGGAGATCAGGTTCTCTTCATGAGGCAGGAAGAAACTTGTAGTCCAGGTGCCTAAGGAGAAAGTTTTGGGCCCAGCTGTCTTTGGCTTCTGTGAGTCCCACATTTGGGGCTTGTCACACCAGCCTCCTGCAGAGCCTCATCCTTTGCACTTGCTCATTGTACAGTCCTGAAGCTCCGGGGCTCATGAAGTCAACTGCTATTGCCTCCATCTGGAATGAGCTTCTCCAACTACCCCCCTGCTCCACACTTCCTTGCTTTCTTTAGGTCTCTGCTCAAATTTCACATTATCAGAGGAGATTTCTCTGCCTACTCAATCTAAAACAGACCCCTTGCCCTTCCCTTTCTCTCAATTCCCCTTACTCTGCTTTATGCATATTTATTTTTCTTCATGGCAATAGTCACCATGTGACATCTTATATATTTATCTGTTCATCTGTTTTTTGTCCATCTCGTTCAAATAGAATATAAGCTTCTGGAAGGTAGGGTCTTTGCCTGTGTCATTCATTTGTTCATCCTCTATGTCTAAATTAGTGCCTGGCACATCATAGGTGACTGATAAATATGTGATAAAGGAAGTGCAGTCATTGTCCCTGTTCTTTTATACCTAAGAGCCTGGGATCTTGTACAGGAAAACCTCTCAACATCTTCTGTAGTGGCAGGAGGAGGTGAAGCCCATTTTGGAAAGAAAATCACCTGCTCAAACACTAAACTCAAAACAGAGGCCCCATACAACCCCTCAATTTTCCCCACTGAGCAGAAGCTCAGGAGCCTCATTGGATACATATTTCATGCCAGTATCTTCTATGGAAGACACTTTTTCTTGGAGAATGGATAGGATTAATATATGGGTCAGCAAGAAGTGAAAACACTCTACTATAGGTGCATTAAAAGCCAAAGAGAAAGCATAAGAACCAGCCTTTGTCTATTACACCATGATTTTTTCAAAGGCAGACACCACAGTTGTTCACCAAGACACCCACAGCACCAAGGAACCTAGTGGATTCTCACTTTGTGTTTGTTGAATAACAAACACTTTAGTTGAAGGGACATGATTTACACACATAGAAAACCAACTGGAGAGCCAGCCCAGCATGATAGGAATTGAAAGCCAGAGTGTCCCTGCTTTATCCAAGCAAAAGTCACACTCAAAGAAATGAGTTCTCTGAAGTACAAGGCTTGCCTCCTCCAGCAAGCCTTCCCTAACAGATCTGGTCCAAACTAGATTTGTATTGCTTCCCTACTTGCTGCCACACCTTATGTCACTTAGCAGTTTTCCAGTGCTTTAACACAAAGATCACTTCTCTCCAAGACCAACATCTTTGAGAATTGGGTCTGCATCAAATAATCTTACACATGCCTGTGCAGTGCCCAAAACCATGTGAGGCAAGTAAACAGTAGAGAGTATTTTCTAGGTATGCTCTGGTTAATTAACAAGCAATGTTTTTCCATTTCCATTTCTCTAAACCATAAGCAATTTAACCATGTTTTTCCACTCTTATTTGCATATCTATTTACAATGTCATCATGTTTTACATATATATGTTCATTTTGCTTACACAAAATGAAGCTATTTTTCTGCAATCACCGGAATACTGTTAACATCCAGAGCCTAGAGTTTCCCATCTGGTAGCAAATCCCACAACAAAGAGCCTTTTTGGAAGCTTGGTTAATCCTCTAAGGAGATGTATTTCACAACTCAACTTTTATCTGATGTCAACAGAAACATATTTTTGCAGAATGTGGCTCATGTGCAAGTATGCTGAATTCCCAGTTTAAAATACAGAAAGATGGAAAGGGTTGTGGGTAAATTTGAAAAGGGAGAGTAGTTTCATTAGTTAAAGCCTCTGAAATGGCCTTGAGCCATGACTCCCTTGGCCAAGGCTATAAAGAAAAGAGCTTCTAGTCAATTAATGAGGCCAACATTTTTCAAGCCCTTTCTCTGGGGAAGACCTCCTGCTGGAAGGTCAGTGAAGGGAGTTCATTTGGAAAAGATCGACAAAAACCAATAGAAGAATAGAAGCAAAAAGAATTCCTTCCTTTTTCCTAGATCACTATTTCATTCTATTTTTTCCTCAAATCTCTATGCCTCCTTCCTACCTCTCACTCTCAACTGAATTGACTTCTCATTTCATTCAGGGGGAAAAAATAACAGGAAGTGAGATTCAGATTTCCACAAGCACTGCCACTGCCACCACTTTTAGCGCCATCTACCAAGATATCAGCATCTGGGCCCATCTACTCTGACTTCCCTCCCGTTACAGTGCATAAATGGTCCTATCTAAGACTAACCCCTCTCTTACTTGTTCACGCACACCACTGCTGCAGTTGTCCTCTTTCTCACCTGTGTCATCAAGGTTTCTGTCTCTACTGGGTCAGTGCATCATCACAAAAACAAATGTAGGATCTCACACTCTTATCTCTCTAGCCACTTCCTGAGTTCTCTGCCTCCCCATACCCTACAACATTAGAAATAATTGTCTATATTTGCTCCCTCCAATTCTTCTCTCATTCAACTCACTCCTGTCAGGCTTTTGACCCCATGAATCCACCAATGGTGGAATCTCCAATGACCGGATCATTGTTGATCAAAAGCCAAATTCTTAATCAGCAACATTGACACAGTTGGGCGTTATCTTCCTTCCTGAAACAGCTTCTTCACTTAGCTCTGTCTTTTGGGTTTCCTTCCCTCTCACTGGTTGCTCCTGCAATCTCATGCACTAGCTTTTTCTTTTCTCTTCAACATTCAAGTGTTCCCAAGGGTCGGTTCTCAAACCTTTTCCCTTTTCTGTTCTCACTCCATCTAATGAATTTAAGGTGCGTTCTAGACATTAGCAGCTCCCAAATATGTACATTTCCCCCTATATATTAGACTCATCTATCCGTTTACCTACATCATGCTTCCATGTATATATCCAATAGTGTTTCAAACTCAACAAATCCAAAATCAAATTCTTGATTTTACTCTCAAACTTGCTCATCTCACTGTCTTTGTCCAGTAAATGACAAATCTATTATTCTAGCTACTCAGGCCAAAAGGTAAGTGTATAAGCTCCTTGGGGGCAGGGTTCACAACATTTATATTCATCTCCTCTGTGTAGTTGATCCCATATGGTTATCAAATAAACATTTTCCCACCATCCTGGCATTACTTTTAGGTGGGATTCCACCATGCAGGACTTAATTGAAGGTAGTATAAGCACCCTGCCAAAGATTGGAGGTGAGAAAAAACTTCATTATTACTAAATTTTCTCCGTAATCAGCCTGGCTTTCAAGAGAGAAAAGAAAATTCACTGTCTCCCCCCTTGCACTGCATGCCTCAATTCTGCCCTGAACCTCAATTCTTACTTGTCCTATTAGTTTTATATTAAGCTATATTATGGATTAAAGAGATTTGGAGGCAGAAGCTAGTTGGAAAACTCAACATCATTCATAAAACTATTAGTATTGAAAAAATTGTGTTGAGTTTCAAGCTACAAATTTATAAGTAAACTTTAGTACTTCATCCATTAACACAGGAAATAGGATTTCTTGTTCTGTTCTTTGTGATTTGTATTACTTCTCTGTCAATTATTCATTATTACACAGCTTCTAAGAGGGCATGAAGTTAACAATAAAAATTATATTAATAATAGAGTGAGTTATTAAAATTTAGTTTAATAGCCACTATATTTGTGATGATAATTATAGTTATGACTAACTATGATTATAGCAGTCATTGTAATCATAATAACCTCAAGGATAGTTTAATGCTAATTACTCCATCATAAAGAAATGAGAATATAGAACTGTAAGTGAATATATTTATGATTGTAATGCAAAAGAATATGTGTGGATATTAATTACTAGATATTAGCCTTCTCCATGAAATTGGAGCAAAGAAAAATTTTGGTGAATCCAGACTTCGTTCAGATCTGCTTTAGGTCTTCTGAGGGGAAAAAAAAATTCTTGAAACTAAATGTCTTACACTGAAACTGATTTGAGATTTAGGGAATGTCCGGATAGGATATTGGGATCTTCTTTAATTCCGAGTGGGCTAGAGAAAGAAAATATCTGAAGAAAATGTCTGAAGCCCACTAATGAAAGAAACTGCCCCTCCTATCAAGATCATATAAAAATACCTACAAATGGGGGCACCTGGGTGGCTCAGTCATTAAGCGTCTGCCTTTGGCTCAGGTCATGTTCCCAGAGTCCTGGGATTGAGCCCCGCATAGGGCTCCCTTCTCAGTGAGAAGCCTGCTTCTCTCTCTCTGCCACTCCCCCTGCTTGTGTTCCCTTTCTCTCTGTGTCTCTCTCTGTCAAATAAATAAAATATTAAAAAAAAAAACTTAAAAAAAAATACCTACAAATGGAACTTCCTGGGGGTCATTTTTATTGAAAAGACTCCTAAAGCACTCTCCTCTTTTCATGTCCACTCCTACAAGCTCTAGGGAACTTGTCAATCTTATGAGGACAATGAAGTATATGTGCCTAATAATTATGGAGATGGATGGGTAAGATTTTACAATTCATAAATCTTATAAAAATCAGTATCCTTGCCCGTGATTATTTGTCTTGAACTTTATCTCACCTTACTTTTCCTTCTATTCCAGAAAGATGCCATGAATAGCATAAGAAAGCTGGTAACTTGGAGTGAATTAGTTCACCGTTAGGCATCGAAGGTGGAAGAGGACAAACTGAGCCACATGATCTTTATTAGATAGAAGAAAATGTCAAGTACCACATTTTAAAAAGAAACACAAGATATACTCATTTTCACACATATTTGCTGCAGATGGAAATTTCATTTCATGATGGCTGGTTGTGGACCCTGGCCAAGGGCTTGTAAATACTAAGAAGACATTGTGTAAGATGGCCTCACTAATAAAGCAGCTACATAGAGACCCCAGGAACACCACCGGAGCTGGTTTCTAATGAAATATTTGACAATAATGATGACACCAAGTTTCTCCATTTGAACCAACATACATTTTTATGGACCCATAATAAAAACTTTGCATAATAAGAATTTTCAAGGAAATTAAGAATAAGAGTAATTCTTAACAGAAAAGTCCTATTGGAGAAGGGAAAGAAGGAAGAGAAGATTTATTGCCGATTTTCAATGGTATGAAGTTAAATAAGTTTCAGTTACATCATGAGTTATGAACATAAGAAATCTTGAATTGATTCTCAATCTGTAGTGAATATGCCAGCCAAGAATTTTCCAAAGCTTTGTTGGCTATCCACACTCAGAAGGCTTCTCAAGCCTCAGAGGCCCTCTCACCAGTAGAGGATGCTGTTCTTCCATACATAGCAAGCCCCCTCCCTCTCCTCCCCCCGCCCCCCATCATCCCAAGTCCATCCGGAAAACCGTCCACACGGGAAGGGATTCCTATCGGGCCATTTTGTAAGTGTGGTTTTGTACTTCAAACAAAGAGAAGAGAATCTTTCATTCGGCTAAAGTTAATTTAAATATTTTAGTAGTGCTTTCTAGATCTGTCATTTGTAAGAAAATAAAAATAATGGAGGGAAGTGGGAATGAAGTACATGAGGCAGTCTAAAATATAAATATCAGGCACTGTTTTCTCTTCTGTGAATTTCTAGCTCCCATTAGTGAATCTGAAAACAATGCATTTCAATGAAAGGAGGGTGCTTCTTGACTTGATCAGAATTTTCCCTCTGTTGAATAATGAGGCCAAAGTAAAGACTGGGGGCTGAAGAACAAATGAAAAGAAAACTGTCCTTCAAATTAATAATGATAATAACAATAATAATAATAATAAAAAGCTGAAGGGGGAAAATTTATCTCCAAGGGAAAATGAACAACAACAACAAAAAAAAGGAGATGGGATTTGCCAGGAGGGAAGCAGAGATAAAACATAAAGCCCAAGAAAATGAGTATAATAAGAAGGAAAATAAGAAAAGGACTCGTTCCTCTGAAAAGAAGAGCTTGTAAAAATACAAGCAAGATAAAATTATACAGGGACCCCTTCTCTCCCAGTAAGTGGCCTTTCATTCATTTGACAAGCTTTTCTTGAGTGCCTCGCACTTACAGAGAACACTAGAAGTGCAGGCACAGAGCTAAATGGCACCTGGTCCGATTTCCAGGAATCTTAACATCTAAGAGCAGAAATACACCATATAGAAATTATAATGTAGAGAAGAAAGCAATAAATGTCGTGAGAGAAATGGGTATCAAGTATTACACATGACAAGAAGAGGAGGAGTTGTCCCTGTGTTGATGGATGCATCAAGGAAGACCTCATAAAAGGGACAGGTTTTCAGTTTGACCCTTAAAGGATGAGTAGGATTTCAATAAGAGGATTTGGGCATTCTTTATAGAAAGAAGAAATGACATGATTAAAGGTTCAGAGTTGGGAAAGTTATTTGTTTTTACTGTGAGTGCTTGAGGAGAGAAGGAGTGGGATGCCTGACTGGTGAGAGGCTCTTATAAACCAAATCAAGAAGTGTAGAGTTTGTTCTGCAAGCCAAAGTTTTTTAATCTGGGTTTGTGCATAATTTTCAAGGAGCCCATATAACTCCTTGTGTATCATTGTGGTTGTGCCTTCTTTTTTTTCTGGGAAGAGAGCCATTAGTTTTTTGTTTGTTTGTTTTTTAATCAGATTTTCAAGTGAATCCATAGCCTAAAACAATTTAGAACATAGAGAAGACATCTCTCTTAGGGTATCTGCCCAGCTCACAAAGTCTCCTCTTTTTCTGTCTATTGACCTTGACATACAAGGATGTGGCCTCTAGTGGCCAGAGCTGTGTAGTCTGACCTTGCCACAATGGTCACAATTTAATGAAGCTAGGAAAACAACCGATCCAGGCTGACACAGTCAGATCCCAAGAGTATACAGATGTGAACTGAGAAACCTAAAGGCAGGGGGTGTGGGAATTAGAACTCTTAGACAAAATAGTCATGAATTCCTTATTTTCAGGTATCTATCCTTACTTTGATTTCTGCCTTTCATGGTGCTAAATTGTTCAAATCTTTCTTGAATTCTGTGAGATAGCCTCAGTATCCTTGCGATATCCTTTTCTCTTTTCTTTGATTGGCTAGCCAGAGTTGATTTCTTTCACTTGTAACCAAAAGAACTTTGACTGATATAGAAACTGTATTTCAAACACTGAAATGAGGCAGTGAGAAAGTATTGAAATGTTGGCACAGAGGCATGATATTATCTAAAAATTATTTCAGAAACATCAGAGTTGTCTTTACATTTTTTTCTCTATCTCCGGTCTTTGACATCAAATCAATACTGTCCTTTATCCATTTTGTCTGCCCAAGATGTCTAGTATCCATTCCCACTGCAGCCATCCTGGTTCAGGTCTTAATTATTCTCCTCGTAGACCATTAAAATGGGCTAATTTGGGCTCTAATCCATTCCTCACATGGCTGACAAGTGTCTTTTGCAACTTGTATAAGATCATATGCATCAGTTCAAAAATCTTAGCCCACACATTTCTAGTAAAAATGTCTAAACTCTCCAGTCCAGCATTCAAAGCTCTTCAGAGTCTTGCCACAGTGTACCTTTCCATCATTATCAATCACAGATAATACTGTCAAAGTGACTAGACTCGATTTCAGATCAGATCTTGGATTCCAGGTCTCTACACACACTGCCCCCTGTGTTTGAAATTATATTTCTCTTCTTTTTACCCTGGTCATTCAACATAGGTGTCATCTGTGTTGTCCTTCCCTGCTCCATCAGGGCAAAACTGTTCTCTCCATCCTTTGTTTTCTTGCAGCAGAACCTTCTATTACATTTCAACATAGTATAGCTATTTTATCACCTCTGCCTCCCCTTCTATTCTATAAGCTGTTCAAGAGAATGTATTATTTCTTTATCTTTATATTTAGGAACAAACACAATGCCTTCCAAAAGTGGGTACTTGGTAAGTATTTAATGAAAATGGTGGATATAAGAATTAATGAAGGCAATAGAAGACATTGGGGGAGAGGTATAGAGAGGACCTGGTATGTAGCATGCTTAATCTCAAAACATTCCAAGAAGGAGGATTTGGTCAACAGTGTCCAAGACTGGACAGAAGTAAAAAAAAAAAAAAAAAAAGATCAAGGGTGGGAGAACCTCACTGAATTAAATGAGGAAGCAATTGTTATGATATATTCATAATGTGAAAAAGATTGGCTAGAGAGGTTAAAATAGTATTATGTGAGGAGGTGGGAACGAAGCAGAAGAAAGAGAAACAGTTTACTTCTTTGGGAAGTAGGGCAGTGAAATGAGGTTTACCTCAGGGGACAGTCTAGTCCAGTAAGGCAAGTAGTGAGATCAGAATGGTTCTACAGAAGAAGGCAGAAGTTGGAGGAGTTACCATTGTCAAGAGAGAGAAAAGCCTCCTCTTTGAAAGAGGATATAGGTCTGGATACAACGATTATTTTGGAAGAAAAATGAGATTTCTTAAATCCAAGAAAAGAATAAATAGAAAGAACTGCAGTCCCCAGTGTTATTCGTTTTCACTCAGCAGTACAGAGTATTTCTGTTGCCTCTATCAAGAACTCTCCCCCAAGCAAAGTTCATCCAATATAGAGTCAAGACAAAGGTAGAATAACTATAATTTTGTAAAGGGGAGACGTTAAGGACATAAAGACAGCAAAGATCACTTGAATTGTATCCGTTTCACGTCAAGGGCACCCTTATAATCACATTTAGTTACACATGGATGGGCTGTGGAAACAGCTGGGTGGACCTTAATTTAATTTAACTAATTGATTTATTGGTTTCATTAATTGCTGTCAGAGGATACAAATACTGTCCCCAAGGGCCACAGTTTAGTTGGTCATCACTACAGATTCTAGAAAAGTAATTGGATTTCTTAGTTTAGCCCTCGAGGTGAGCTATCGAAGAGCTAGCAGGATTTAACAATATAGTGCCATGGAAAATAAAGACAGAGAACAACCTATTGATATAAACAGTGCCTCCTTCCTTCTCATTCTCCTCAGTGGCAAAGGTCTTTTCCATTAGTCTTTTTTAATTCCTTTTTATCAGAGTAAATTTCCTTCATTTCTTCTCCAAGCACTCTCTCTACTATCCTTTTCTTTGGATTTCACCTTTCATTTTTAATCTTGGCTTTTCTCTAATTATCTTAGGTGACATCAAATCTTCATACATAAATGGGATATGAATCAATAAATAATTGATAAAATTGTTAACTCAGAAACTGACCCTTTGGCTTTCCCTGTTATGTTGCAGTGTTGGGACATAATGCTGAAGCCCAGAACCTTGAGTTATAGATGTTTCTCTTTCTTTCTTAAGTAAAATTAACACTACTCAATTTTTTTTTAAGAAAAATATCAAGTGTTGGGAAGAAAAACTAATTTAGGATCCCAAATTTCTTACTTTTGGATCTTTTCCCTATGTATATAGATACTCCTGAATCTCAAGGAGAAAGAGCTCTAAGTAAAATCTTCAATGGCTGTTTTACTCTGTAACACACCAAGGCATAAGCAGCACTTTTAACCATGAAACAAAATCAGGGAGAAAAATGTTGTCTTCCCTCCTCCATCTTCCATCCCTCCTTCCTTTCCTCCTTTCCTTCCCTACCCAGATTTGGCATGCCTAGAACCTGTGTCAGTGCCCAGTAGAAACTAGCAGTGCCAGACATGGTAGCTAATGTACCTGGGAGAACATAAGCGCCTCTGGATGGGGAACTATAATGCTAGGCAAAACAGAGGGTGTGGTGTGCAGAAGTGTAGCAGCATTCAAGGGAAGTTGCTTATCCCTGCACACATAGGACACATCCCCTTGAGATACTTTTCAAAATATTTGATAGAAGAATGAACACTTTGAGCTGCTCGAGTCCAGTATCAGTCATATAAATAAAATGAACCAATGAAATTTGAGTCATGGCCATCGATTGATATGACCTCATTCATCTGCAAAATCTTATAAAGCCCAAGGAAATTCAGGTGTTAGGACAGTCTTAGACTTCAAGGGCCTAATACATTTGTGCCCCATTGCATAATGTGTGTTCTCCCTTTGCCATATCCCTTCTGTAATTGATGGATATATTCACTACAAAATGCAGATTTCCTTTTAAATATTTAAATTTTGATTCCCAAATTAACTTAGGACTCCGTTTCTTCTGAGAGCATATATAAAAATTATCTGGGGCGCCTGGGTGGCTCAGTTGGTTAAGCGACTGCCTTCGGCTCAGGTCATGATCCTGGAGTCCCTGGATCGAGTCCCGCATCGGGCTCCCTGCTCGGCAGGGAGCCTGCTTCTCCCTCTGACCCTACCCCCTCTCATGTGCTCTCTCTCTCTCATTCTCTCTGTCTCAAATAAATAAATAAATAAATAAAATCTTTAAAAAAAAAAAATCTGACACTGGCAGGATAAATGCAACAATGTGTATTGTGATTAATGCAGGAATAAAAAGGCTGAAGACACAGGGACAATCCCAATATATCAATGTCAACTCATAAGTCTAGAACAAAGGTTTTTTAAGAGAAACTCTCTATGTCCTAAGGACTGCTAGAAATAAGCATGCCTGGTTTAAATCTATAGTTACAGTTCTCGGTTCTCCTATTTAATTTGGGGTTCAACACTGCCTCCCATAGCATTTTACACTTGAGTAACATATATATATACACACATATATATATGTGTATGTGTGTGTGTGTACAACACACACACACACACACACACATACTCTGGTGCCTTTGCTATTACACCATATTGTTGTTATAACATTAGGGAGCTATTGAAATACTAGAGTTCAGTCTTTACAAAATAATAATAATGTTACTTTAACAGCCTGTAAAATACAATTTGCTTACTATAGTGACATTCACATTGAATTACAGCACAATTTTGCATTGTACAATTTCTTAAGACCCTCAATATGCTTTTAGCTCTATGACTATGATTTGATTTTAACTGTATACATAAAATGTAAATACAGTGACCGCAGATGATATGTTCTATGTAGTGAATCAAATGATCTCTATAGACCAAGAAAACTACCTCAGTGTTTTCCAGCCAGTGTACTTTTTTTTTTTACCAGCATTACTGTTAATATCATCTTGTCAGTTGGGGGCCCTTTTACAGAGGAACTTGTTAGGCAATGTCTGGTGCAAATATCATTGTAGTAGGGTCTCAAGTGGCTGTGCGACTACCTAGACTCTCTGGGGGAATCAGCCCTTTTGATAATAATTCTGAAAATTGATTCATGGGCTCTTACGACTAGAAAGGCCCCTGGAGATCATCTCGTTCAGCCAAACTCCCGCAACTGGGACCTACTTCTAGACACACAATGGATCTGGTTCTACCCTGGGTATTTCACTTAGCTTCGCTTGTGCAGTACCTCTTCCTGTTCCGAATCCAGAGCTACTAGAAATATAGCAGCAGTCTGAATACCTACCCCTGTGATGCTTCAAGTTTTATTTCATGTCCATTAAACTGAAAGCTAGCATTTCTATGGCATAGCTCTTTTTATTTAATGTGAAGAATGGGAGCCACCAGAACAGAAACTGGACTAGCCAGAAACTAAGATTGCACAGCTCCAAGGACTAGCTGCCCAGTGTGCTGTGACTTTCCTTGGAAACCGTGAGTGAATTGGGGGTCAGTCACAGACCAAGGAACCATGAACTGCTTGCCATATGAGGACCCTAAATCCTGCTTGTTCGTCAAAACCCAGTTTAAATATCTCATCCTCCTTACTAGTATTAATAATTAATATCACGTCCCCTAAATCCCAAGTGCTTTGTATACATCTTACATCTTTACTCTAGTTGTTTAAGAGGCTGTCTGCCAGTGAGATTACGTGGTTTATTGAGGAAAGTGACTCTATCTTATCATTTTTGTTATCTTCCGTGCCTGGACTAGAATAGTTGTTTAATAAATGTCTGAATGTAGAAGAAAATGTCAAAGAAAAACATGAAGATAGCATAGTCTTTATTGAACATCAGGGAGCATCAGGAAAGGAATGTAAAAATGCAGGAAATCTCTTCTCCTCTTTGTATGACCCGAAAAGCCTATGAATAGAGTCAGATAATAATCCTAACCAGTGTAGTAAATTCATTTCTGGAAACGAGGCAAGTTTACATTGTCTCGGCACCCCTGATAACTCTGACTAGTGTTATTTAAATTGTTTACTATTTGTTCGGATAATTCTCAGGACGATGCACCCTCCAATAATGTTAACCAACTGCACACTCACAATACATAGATAGATTGTAGAAAAATGCCTGTGTTTTCTTTTGTAGATATTCTCACACAGCACAGAATTGTCATGGCAAGTAATTTTATTAATGTCATTTGAAAAACAGATTGACTTCAGGAGCTATTGTCTGTGCTGTTCTGTGGCTGTTTTCCTCCTTTCTGTGTTCTGTACTGTAGTCTTCACAAAAGAACACTAGAGGGATCAGCTTCATATTTTTCAGAGGCCTTTGTGTTAACCAAGCCAAGTACAATTATGGCTCTTCCCAGAAGAGGGAAAGAATAATGTTGGCAATAGGGTGTTACCACCCAGAACCACACAAAAAGCTGCAAATGTAACCAAAATGGCTTTCTGAGCCTTTATAAACCCAGAAAGCTACGTGGCATTTTCTCTGGCTCGCGGCAGCACTTTAAGAAATTACCTTAGAAAACTGGTTAGAGGTCTATCGGAGCTTTGAAAAGAACTCGAAACCTGGGGAGGGATTGAGGGAGTAAATAAGCAGACTTGTTGTTTAATGAGGCTGCCAATTTTTTTTTTTTTTTTTTTTTACTTCCAAGGGACAAAATCAAGTAAATGTCAGATTTTTCCCAGCTGGTAAACACATTCAGATTTCAAACTAAAAAACCTCCAAGAGGAGTAGGGCTGACAATGACAAAGTAAGAAAATCATGAATTCCTTTTTTTTTTTTCTTTTCAAAATAGGATAGAGAATTCAGTCATCCTTAATCTGGACATTTTTCCTCTTCACTTTGCCTAAATTGTGGATGTGAATAAAGACATAAATGGATGAAACAGTATAATTTTAGTGTTTATGGATGCATAAGAGAACTAATCAAGCTGGTGATCCAAGTCTGTCAGAACTAACACGGTAACTGAATCAGATAAAATTAAAGGGAAAAAAAAAAAACCCTCTTGTTTATAGTGTCACTCTGTAGCTTTAATCTGTCGGTTTCAGAAAGACCTTCTCAGGTCCTACACTGATCTGGTTAGTGAACTATATACCTCACTTGCTGATCCTCTCACCGCACCCCCTCCCCATCCCTGTGGTTTGTCCTAATTAAAATAAAAACCATACTGCTCTAATAATTTGACCCTACCATTTCTCTTCTCAAAACTTTGCAGTGGCTTTTAATTGCACTAAAACCTGGAATCCAATTTAAAATCGATTTGGGGGCTCTAAGTCCATGTCTCAAACGTACTCGTGGCGCTGACCCAACTGCTGGCCTCCCTGCTCCACACAGCCAGGGATGTCACTCCAGGCAGTCAATCTGCTTGACTCCAATAACATCCTGACATGATTCCCCTTTTTCTTGATTCTACCTTTCTCTTCTCCAATAAATAAACACTCAGCTAGAGGGCAGCCGCAATGGCCTATTTCTATTGGTCATGCCAGGTTGTCATTTATAGGATTTGATGTGCAATATATCTTGTCTTGTTTTTTCTGATATCAGAAACTCCATGCTTTTTGACTCCTCAATAAGTCCACAGCATGGGGGCCTCCAGAAAAGTGGTGGACTCTTTCACTGGAGGAGATCTGAAAGGAGGCTCTTCAGTCTTTTGTTTTTATAAGCCAAGAGTGATAATGTAAATTCAAAAATTTCTGGAAAGTCGCTATGATTCTCTTCAGCCATCCCTCTTCATTCCTCACTCCCGATTTGGTTGTGCCCTGCTCTGTAAAAAATAGAAAAAGAACTCTGGCTTTCCTATATTGTGGAACTTTCCAGCAATGTCCTTCCATAAAAGGGATGGATCTTGTTTCAGAGCCAAGGGATCTGCCTCCAACAGTTTGGGCTGCATGGTGGTAGGGTTTTTTTTGTTTTGTTTTGTTTTGTTTTTTAATACTTTTAGACAACGTGGAAGTGTCTGGAATAGTGCCTTCAGTCCTAGCCATCCTAGGAATTACTCAGTGTTTCAGGGCCCTGAGCCAGTAACCACTGCCCAACCACCTCTGCCACGTTAGCTCTGACAGGGAGGTGGATGAGCTTGGGTTCAGGAAGGCCAGAGTGATGGGGTCTCCCATGCTGAGAAATCCACCACAAGATCAACAGTAATTCTGACAGGCAAAAAGTGCCCACCCTCTAGTTCCTACCCCCACCCCCTGTAGAACTCTAACAAGTAAGTGAATTGTTCAGATCTCACTCCCATCTGGGCTTCTCAAAGTTTAAGGCGCCAAAACTCTTCGCAAGGTCGTGACCCACCTATCCAAGCCCTAGGCAACCCCAACCCCGGGCTGCACCCCTCCAGACAGTGCTCCCCTTTCTTTCTTTCTCTCCTTCCTTCCTTCCCTTCTTCCTTCCTTCCCTTCTTCCTTCCTTCCCTCCTTCCTTCCCTCCTTCCTTCCTTCCTTCCTTCCTTCCTTCCTTCCTTTCTTCCTTCCTTCCTTCCTTCCCTCCCTCCCTCCCTCCCTCCCTCCCTCCTTCCCTCCCTCCCTCCCTCTCTCTCTCTCTTTCTCTCTTTCTAAATTTTGGAAGATGGCATGCCTGCCCTCTGCTCTGGTGTTTGAGCCATCTCCTTTGCAGCTATCAGGCTGGTAGATGCTCCCTAATGTCACAAGCTCCCCAACCTAGAACCAGAGAATTTGAACCAGTACACATCAGTGAGGGTTTTTGGTGTTTTTTTTTTTTTTAAGATTTATTTATTTATTTTAGAGAGAGAGCATGGTGGGGGCGGCGGGCAGGACAAGCAGACTCCACACTGAGCCACTGAGCCTGACATGGGGCTTGATCCCATGACCCTGAGATCCTGAGCTTAGAGTTGGATGCTTAACTGACTGAGCCACCCAGGGGTCCCAGGTTGAATTTCTAATGAAATTAAGTGTGAAGAAAAAGGTGAGGCTTTGTTAGACTGTGTGGGTTCTGTAAGAAAAATGGATCTCTTTGGTTCCAGGCAGTTGGACTAGGTATCTTGATCTAACCAGCTTTACTGATTCCTGTAAAGTGCTACTCTAACCAGGAGGTTGTAATGTCCCTTTTATACACACTTGTACACACACACTCTCTCTCTCTCCCTCTTTCTCTCTGTTCACTGTGAAGGGAAATCAAGATGGGTTTGAATCTTGCTTGCTTCTGACACTTATGACTCTGACATATTATGCATGAATCTCAGTAATTTCATTTATAAAATGTGGTAGAACTGATGGTAAGCCCACTCCACTCCCTTATAGTCTATCCTCACTTTTCTAATATTTTAACATGAGTGTTCCACAGTCTTCCTTGGTAATCTAGTCGAATGTTAAATCTCTGTTCTGGTCATAATGTAATCTTCCTACGGGCAGGGACCTCATGTCTTACGTTGCTCTGTATCTTCAATACCTTAAGATGTGCTGGTACAACAAACATTGGTGGGATTAATGAAAGGCAGGAAAACCTACTTAGTCTCCAGTTTCAACCCTGCCACCAAAAAGCTGTAAGTAACCTCCAGCAAGTCATCTGAGTTGCTTTGGCTAGTTCCTTCATCTGTAAAACAAAGTGTTCACAGTACAGAGACTTTGGTTCTCTAAGATACTATTTCTCAGTTAGGAGATTATTGTGACCCCCAGTTCCTTTGCTGAATTTTCTTCATCTTGGCATATTTCACATCAAAAAGGCATCCCGTGGTGATTCAGAATGCAGGCTCCAAGCCCACTGCTTGGTTTTGTATCCTAGCCCTCCCACTAACTAGCTCTGGGTTTGGGGGCACGCTCTTCAACCTCCCCGAATCTGTTTTTTTAATCTTGAAAATGGAAATAATAATGGTACTATCTCAGGGAGTTGTTGGGATGAGTAAGTTGCTACATTCATGTAAAGAATCAGAAAAATGTGGGATAAAGAGCAGGTACTCAATAAGAGTTCACTTTAACTATATGATTGCCTTTCCTTCCCATATTTTGAATTTAGATAAGTAAAAGTAACTGGTATTTGGGACTTTTGAACAGAATTCCAGTTTTTATTTCAGACTTTTCTGTTTCTGATCAATGATAGTCTAAATTCTACACAAAGCAATCTAACTGGGTGTCAAGTATAAGGAAAATAATTGGTTTTTAAGAAGCCCTACATGAAATACCCATCCCATTTATCAAGAATTTGACCTATAGCATCTTCTAAAAAATCAGTGTAGTATGTGTCCTTATGCTGATCCTAAGCCACAAATCCACAGACTTCAACCAAGTTCAGCCATTCTTGACTTCTATGTCTTTATCCTCATGAGGAAGATTTTGATTTCCCTACATTTAAGATCAGTTTTATTACTTTCTTCTTTAGGAAGTGAAGAAACTTTTCACTTTAGAAGTAAAGAAACATTGACAAAATCACATTGCTTGTTCTTAAAGATTTTATTGTTACTATTATTAATCTTGCTCCAGCCACAGTACCGGAACATAATTTTCCCTGTGGTGGAACATGGTCATTTTGCTATTCTGAGCAAAGTTTGTGAAGATCGAAGTTGAAAGAGCTGTGAACTATGGATAACCCATACATTCCAAAATGGTTGTTACATTATTATTTTTCTCACAATTATCCAAAAAAAACCCCCCAGATTTATTTAGTAAGGCTCAGAACAATGAAATAAATACAGTACTGATTTCAAATGCAAATGTCATGTCATTCCTAAATGAGTCAACCTTCAAGAGACAATGATAAATCAACCAGATAATTTCTGCGTGTCAAAGAGTTTTAAAGGTGATAGCTAGTAAATTGAAGTACACATCAAAGTTTCTCAAATAAAAATGTTAAATATAAGTTACTTCTTCATACACATCTAAAACCTGTCAAGTACAAGGGAAAATAATCTGTCTCACCCCCACCCATTAACTGAATGGATCACAGAAGTAATTGGCATCTTTCCACCTCCCAGGAGTGGTCCCAGAGTAGAGTGGCGGCATCATAATCCCAGCTGTGTGGGAGTGTCACTGAGTTCTAGCCCCTCCAGCAGTGATCGTGGCAGGGCTGCAGCGTGTCCACATCCAAGTGGCAATGCCCAGCACACAATTAGAATGCCAGATTCAAAAGCCATTTCTGGATGTGTCAAGGCTTGAGATTGTTGAGTTCTAGCTTATTGGTCATCTCAGCCAGAAAGGACAAGCGGTGATTTATAATATATGTGCATACCCCGTGGCAATGCACTTGGAGGAGGATTCTCTAAAATACTGAACTTGCAGCCAAGCAAGCAGGGTCTTGAGCTTTAAGATGTGGGTGTTTGAGTTAATGACAACACCTATTTTCACCAGCTCACGAAGCCTGAGCCCCCCAGGTTACATGTGTCTTACATATTTTGAAGAGAGATTGATGCTACCTGTTGTTAATTTATGAAGTGAGTGGGCAGAGAATTAAGGAGGAGGATAAATCGTGACATGCAAATGATTTTTCCTCCCCCTATGGATCAGAACCTCAATCATACAATAAATATTCTTATTCTTCATGTGGATGATGCAGGTGATCTCAATTCACAAGGGCATTGTAAAATCCAATATGTATTTTTCCATTCCCAAGTGAAGAAGATTTTAAGTAAACTATTACCTTTTTACTGGAATTTGTGCTTATCAATGATGGACACATAAACAACGCAGCTGGAAATTACAGAGGAGCAGCCCAGTTACTTGATAGCACCCTTCTCCTCTCTTAAGCCAGGGTCCATGCGCTGTGCCTTTAAGGCGGGGGGGGGGCTTGCTCCCAGCTCAGGGCTGAACTCTGCCCTCCCTGGCCAGTGAGTCAGACTCCACAGGCTCAGACAAATGGAATCTCCCCCTGTGAGAGCCCACAGCATTCTGCAGGCGAAAAGACATCAGAGTGCCTGAGGGGAATATTTCTCCCCTCTGACTTGACCGCCCAGCGCAGAGTATTCTTTACTGAAAGGTCCAGAATGTCCTGAAAGCCTGTGAAAATTAAAAAGTGTAATTCATGACACAAGCAAAACTTTTCCTTCCCCATCATCTAGGACCACCTACAGAAAATATAGAAATGGACCAATGCCAGATTCAGAGCTGAGGGAGTAGAACCATAGCCAACTTTCTTTTCATTCTTTCCATAGTACCTGAACTACACACACACACACACACACACACACACACACACTCTGTTTCAAGACAGGGATGAGAAGAGAAATTCTGTGAGAGACTACAGATCTTCCCCCAAAATGTATGTGTGTGTGTGTGTGAGAGAGAGAGAGAGAAGGAGGGGAAGGAGAAAGAGTTACATCTGAAAGCTGTAACTTTTAACAACTTCTTAGATGAAAAGAGATTTAGAGAGAGCTGAGGAGGAGGAGGAGGACGAAGAGGGAAGGAGGAAGGAGAAAGGAAGTGGGGGGAGGGACAGGGACAAGGGAGGGAGTGGGAGAGAAAGCAAGATGCTAAATTGAAAGAACAATCAAAACAAAGTTTCTTCTCCCTTCTTCCACACTTGCAGATTTTTTTTTTTTTTTTTGGCAGCTTCCAACCTTGCTAACATTCCCAACAGCAAGTTTTAAAGACATGCTCAAGAGGCCCACAAAACTCAGTATGTGGACACACTAGAAACTTTCTAAGTTTCAGATGGCAGCTCTAAACCTGGGCCACGGAGGAGTTGCCTGTGAATGCTGCTCTTAAAAATAATTCTGTAGCACTAGGAGCTGTCCCCTCTCCCTCCTATAACCCCAAGGAGAAGTAGTGTAGTTGCCCTGCCACATCCACGCAAGCCATAAGCCAGGGGTCCTGGCCAATCCAGCTCACCACCCAGCACTGGCTGGGGAAACCATCACAGACTTTTGTTTGTAAATATTTCTGTCTTGTTTGTTCGAATGTGCATAATAATAACAGAAAGAAACCAAAAAGGAACAGCTTTTTTTTAAGTACAAAGAAACATTTGATGTCAGCACAGATTAAGTGAAATAGGACCTTACTTTATATCCCAAATTGAGGAATGAGATAAGACGATTTATATAAGGAAAACTTTTTCCTAAAAGCAGAAATTAAAGTTTACTTAAGCTTTACTTTGTAAATTTAGTGCAGTACTAGCTTGTAAACTAGTATTGATATTTACTTGGTTCATGTTCTGTAACGGTATTTTGATTTAAATTTGAAACACTAAGGTGGAAATTAAAGACCTGCTAATAATTTAGTCTTAATTTAAAAATGCAATCCAAATAAATAAAATCTTAAAAAAATAAAAAAAAAATGCAATCCAAGAATATGGAACTTTTAACAACTTAGATTTTTTTTTGTAACAGCATAACCTTCTTTAGTTAATCTTGTTAGCCTAGCAACAAATTTATGCACTGATTAAATATATTAGATAATAATATGAAAAAATTCAGAAACCCTTGCAATGTACTATTGATTTTATTTCCCTCCTGAAGAGATTTCCATGGGTTTCCTTTTGCAACCAATTCTTTGGCCTGGAATCCTTCCTTTCTCCTCCTTCCCTCCCTTCCTCCCACTCTTCTTCCTTCCTTCTCTTCCCTTCTCTTTTTTCTCTTACTAATGATGTCCTTATGAACTTGGATCTATCTCTTTATGTCCCCATAGATTTCTTCATGCTATTTCCTTTTTCTGGAATGATTCTCTAACCCTTTCACTCTGCCCATTTCAATCCTGCTCATCCACCAAAGTCTAACAAATATTGCCATCAATTTCAATTCTTCCAATTGGATTTCCATATATAGAGAGTTAATGTATGACCTCCATTGTGCCTGCTTGGATTTCTTATGCCCCTCAGTAGAAGACGTTTTCTCTGTCTTATTCTTTATCATAGTCATAGCCCCCTCAACTCTACCTGGCATGGCCTCCATGTTTGAAAAAATACGAGTTCCCTGAACATCAACCCCCACCCCCCAACCTTGCAATGAGCAAGACAGAAAGCACCAGAGCAACAACTTAAAAATTTTTTCTCAGTCAGCTGCTATGATCTACTAACACGGAGATGGAGTTTTCTCTAGTGTACACAGATATAATTGCAATTCAAACAAAGTAAAACTTTAGGTCTCAACCACCCAGACCTGTCAAGTAAAATGAGCAACTTGAATAATCATATCAAGCCAGATTCCCAGAAGTCCTCCTCACCCTGGGTCTCCAGATCACCACCATACCATACAACTATGGGGATGTGCCTCTGAAAATTGAATTGACCAAATGTGTCCATTTGTCTGATTTGGTTTGCCTAATCAATATAAAATAGGTTTACTACAAGTACCTTTTGAAAATGTTCTTGTCTATTCCTCTAAAAATCTTAGACCTTAATCTGTTTTCATAGGATCAGCTACTTGAACTCTTCTTTATTTTCCAGAGTCTTCCATTTGGCTTATGAAACACTCCACCAAGTTGCCTAAAGGTGGATATTAATTTACTCACAGAAACTGAACTGTTTTCCTCTTAATTAAACATTGCCTTCTCAACCACATTATATGCTTTTCAAAAGAAAAAGACAAAACAAAAACCCCTCTGTTTGCTGAAAGGGTTGAAGACTTTTATGAAGCATTTCAACTGATTTGTCAGAAAGCAATATGCAGTACAGCTGTTCTCTACCCCTAAAGCTGGCCTCTCAGATTTTTTCCAGTGCCTTTTTTCAACTCTCTCCCCGCCTTCAGGCATACTTTTCTTCTCTGTTATTGCTCTTTCTTGCTTTCTGTCTCCCTGCACCCTTTCATTCCCAACTCCTCACTTGTGTGTCCCTGAAGGAGGAGGCAGGGGTGTGAGTAGAGAGCACAGTCACTTTGGCACTCATCCATATCCCTGATGGGCATCAGATAAATTCACTAATAATCACTCAAACACAACCAAAGTATTCAACACAGAAGAAAATGTATAAATATACTTTCTAAACAAGTTATCCTGCCCTTTATGAGGTTAAAAAAAAAGTACACTGCTTGGGGAAAATAACATATACCTCAGATTTCCTACCAGATATAAATCAATGTGTTTCAGAAGTCTAGACTTCTCTGCCTAAAATTCAGAACTTGGAGTTCAATTTTCATATTCTTAGTCAAAACAACCACCAAGTCTAAGAGACATTCACTTGAAATCAGGACATTTCATGGATTAAGATATTATTTTTCATTATATTAACTGTTTCATGTTCTTTCTCAGGAGTAAATTAAGAAAACAAATCAAAGACAATTTTCAACCTTTCAAAAATGAAAGCTAAAATGCTTGATCTAGAATTACAAGTGAGAGCATTTGGTTCAAGGTAGAAAGGGAAGGGGTCAGAATGAAATGACAGTGGCCTCCCCTGAGAGTTTATAGGTTCACAAGTGTCAAGGGTATTACAGAGTTTATCCAAACCTAGGGAACAGAGCCAGGCATCCTGTGGCATCTTCCTCATAAAATGTAGTATATTTATCTATCTATCCTCTATGCTTTTATATATTGATTCATCAGTGCTTATAACATTCTAGGCACTGTGTGGATTCTGAAGACATGGCAAAGAAGAAAACAAAGTCCCTGCCCTCCTGAACCCTATCTTCTAGTGGAAGAAGACAGAGAAGGGAGAAATAATCAGATAAATGGTATGGCAGATGGTGATAAGTGCTAAGAGGGTAGGAGCTGTTCCTTTAAAGAGATTAGTTTATAAAAACTCTCACAGAGATGACATTTGAACAGAGACCTGAAGGGAGTGAATGAATGAGTCATGTGAATAACTGTGGGAAGACTCTCTCAGGCAGAGAGAATAGCTAGTGCCAAGGCCCTGAGGCATGCCTAGTATGTTTCAGGAACAGCAAGGGGACCTGTGAGGCTGGAGCAGAGTAATTGAAGGGGAGACAAGTATGAAGTAAGAAGGTCAAAGTGGAGACAGAGCACATCCCGTAGAAGCCTGTCAGCAAATAAATGGACTCTGGATTTTATTCTAGATGAGAAATAATGAGATGGGAAGGTTTTAGATGGCTCTGAGAAAAGAAGAGGCATAACCTTAAATATTTTAAAAGGATCATCTGGCTGCATGTGTAGAATAGACTAAGATAGCAATGGTAAAAGTGGTCATAGGTGATGATGTACCTTGAAGACAGAGCTGCCAAGATTCAATAGATAGATTGGTGCAAAGAATGGAAGTGAGTGGGGACAGTGAGAGAAAGAAGGAAAGAAGATCCCAAGGTTCTTGGCCTGAGCAATGGAGAGATAGAGTTGCCATTTACTGCAATTTACTGCAACTCCTGACAGTGGAGTCAGGAGAAGGGTTTCTTTCTTTCCCTCCTTCCTTCCCTTTTATTATTTTTTTAATGAGAGAAAATTACATCATAATTATTCTGATGGGAATGATCCAATAGAGAAAGAAAAAAGTAACTGATACTGGAGTGTTATCCTTGCGTAAGGGAGAACGGATGGGATTGGCTTTGGTTAAGAAGCTGGCAAGTTCATGCATAGGAACAGGAGTCAAGATAGATCTTGGTGGGTTATTAGAGGTGGTGGTGGGAAGTTGCAGACATTTTCTTCCATTTGGTTCTATTTTCTCCGGTCTTCGATGAAGAATTAGGATAAAGGATGTTTCTCATTATCTCCCTCACTTTATCCCTGACTCAGTTATCACCTCTATACCACCATCCAAACCCTTCACTGTGCCCCCCCTGGAATAGCATATCCATAACCAGCAAGCTGCCCCCCCTTCCACTTATTCAGTGTTTTCTTTCAGCCCACACTTACCCTTCTCCACTTGGATCTACATTGCTGGGGCTGGGAGATTGCAAACATATTTCTGCAGGCCCCCTGCCAGTTGCCTTCCTTCTGCCAATAGAAGACAGTGTGGAGAACAGAAGGTGGAAGGGAGGGAGCAGTTTCTTGCTTCCGGCTCTGATGGTGTGGTAGTTCTTAGAAATTGTGGCAGTAGGAATCAGAGAATTCTGGACTCCAGCAGCCCAGCCAGGGCAGCACCTTCTTAGTGGTTCTAGCCCTGGGTGAGATGGATCCAGAACTGACTGTGACAGTTTCTCCAGTAGCACAGCAGCAAGGGTTGGCTTATGGGCATCAGCAGCTTCTGATCTCTGAGAATCCGCTTCTCCCCCTGTACCACTTTAGCCACCTCCTCTGTCTCCTTTTGTTCCTCTCATCTTGCCAGACGTTTTGTAACTAGTTCCTTGAATTGAATTCCCACAGCATGAAAGACATGAAATAGTTTCTGTTTTCTTGACCACCAGTCCCTGTCTGATACACAACCAATACCCTCAACCCCCTTTTCAAGGGTTTCCTCCATCTTCCTGCCTTAATGAAAATGGACCTCAGTGACACTGTTGCTTTGCAACACACTTATAGGTCACTGTTTATCGTCTCTTGCCTGAACTATTCTAGGACCAGGAGATAGTGTTAATATCGTCATCTGTCCCTATTGCTGCATTCAGACTGCCTCCCAGCCTGTCTTCTCATTAGACCAATTCCATTTGATTTTACTAATCTTTACCATCCCATCTCTACCCAAGTTACTACCTTTCTTTAATGAAAATTTTGGCATCCAGCCCCAAACTTGGTTTTTATCATCCAAGCCCTGTTGAAAGCCTGAATGATCTCTGTGTCTACATGGATGACCTACTGACCCATCCAGCATCCTCAGCTTTCAGTTTTTTGGCCTCTCTCAAGTTTTCCATTCCATTCAGCCCCTTGTTCTTGACACTGCTTCTATTTTTCCTCTTCCATAACCAAACTCACTAATTCCCCTTTGTATTCACAAACCCTTCTACCTTTAGCATGCTGGATTGGGTACCCCTTGGCCTTTATTCAACCTCATCAACACTTCCAGTGGGTTGAGCCCCTATTTTCTCCTTCTTAATCATTAGCTTTTTTTCCCCCTCTTTCTCTCCTCATTTTCCTCCTGAAATAACCTCATTTGATGACTCATGGTTTCAATAGCATTCTTGTTGATACCTTAACTCTCTTGCTATCTTTTCATTATACAGGTCCATCAAAACCCCAGTCCTGAGTTATCCAACTCTTTCTCCATGCCTGTACCTGCATAGGTAAACATAGCTAGGGAGGAAAAAAATCAAATAAAATGGCAGACTGGTTAATTCCTTTAAAACTTCAGAAGCCCAGTCTCAAGCATGCTATAAACTTAACCAATTCTGACTGTCTTATCTCTAGTCTACACTCACTTTTTCCAATGACTTAAAAAATTTTTTTAAATTATCCTTAAGTCTTTAGTCCATCCTTCAGCCCATTTGTTTTCAGCACATGGTGATCTCACATGTTAATTCATAGAGAAAATAGATGTCCTAATAAGGGCTCTCCTCAACTTCTTGATAACAAATGCACAAACCCATATATAGATGCCCACCTTTCTTACTTCCTGCCTGTTGCCACAAAGGAACTGTGCCACATACTTATTTTAGATAATCTCTGTACTTTTGCTTTAATTTTATCTCTTCACAAATTCTCAGAAACTGACCACTCTTTATTAATGATTTTCTCTGCTTTTCATCTCAAGTTTCCCAGAAACTTCTTTCCTTTAAAAAATTTGAGGTAAAAATTCACATAACATAAGGGGCGCCTGGGTGGCTCAGATGGTTAAGCATCTGCCTTCGGCTCAGGTCATGGTCCCAGAGTCCTGGGATCGAGCCCCGCATCGGGCTCCTGGCTCAGCGGGGAGCCTGCTTCTCCTTCTCCCTCTGCCTCTCTCCCTGCTCATGCTGTCTCTCTCTCTTTATCTCTGTGTCTCAAGTGAATAAATAAAATCTTTAAAAAAAAAATCACATAACATAAAATTAACTATTTTAAAGTATGCAACTGAGTGACAGTATATTCACAATGTTGGGCAACCATCACTTCAATCTAGCTCCAAATATTTCATCACCCCAAAAGAAAACCTGTTTCCGTTAAGCAATCATTCCCCATTTCTCCTTCCCTATAGCCCTTGACAAGCACTAATCTGCTTTCTAGCTCTATGGATTTACATATTCTGGATATGTTACATAAACAGAATCATGTAATATATGACCTCTGTGTCTGGCTTTTTTTCACTTAGCACAATATTTTTGAAGTCCACTCAAATTGTAGTACATATCAATACTTCATTCCTTTTTGTAACTGAATAATATTCCTTGTAGGAATATACCACATTTTATTTATCTGTTCATCATCCAGTGGACATTTGGGCTTTCCCACCTTTTGGCTACTGTGAACAGTGCTGCTGTAAACATCTGTGTATAGTTTTTGTTTAAATACCTGTTTAAATATTTGTTTAAATTGTATTAAAGAGGGTGCCTGGGTGGCTCAGTCATTAAACATCTTCCTTCGGCTCAGGTCATGATCCCAGAGTCCTGGGATCGAGCCTGCATCGGGCTCCCTGCTCCGCAGGAAGCCTGCTTCTCACTCTCCCACTCCCCCTGCTTGTGTTCCCTCTCTCACTGTGTCTCTCTCTGTCAAATAAATGAATAAAATCTTTAAAATAAATAAATAAATAAAAATAAACACCTTTGTTCAGTTCCTCTGGATATATACCTAGGAGTGGAATTGCTGGGTCATATGGCAATTCTATGCTTAATTTTTCCAGGAATTGTCAAGTCATTTTCCACAGTGGCTTCCTATCAAATTTTGAACATGCTCATATCTCTCCAATTGGAAAAACAAAATCTAAACCCAGTGCCCTTCTTCAGCTACTAGTCTTTCTCTCACCTCCTCTAAGAACAACTTCTTGGAAAAAGTTGTTTATAGGCTTATCCTTTTCTCCCCAGCCATTAAATGTTGGCACTCCTCCAGACCCAGGCCTATGTATTTTTCTCTTCTTTTCTCTATTGTTTCCTCCATTGATTCTGGCATCCCTCCAATTTGTTTCCCAAACTGCAGCAGTGTGACCTTTTCAAAATGCAAATCTGATCATGCCACCCTTGTTTCAAATAACCAGATTTCTCTTGCTCTTGGGTAAAACAAAAATCCCTAACCTACCTGACCCTGCCTGCTCTCATTCGACTTCTTTTCTAGTTATTCCTCCCACCAGGTGCGCTGTCCCTCTAGAAACCCAGCCATATGTCCTCCTTTCCCTCATAGGCCTTTGTTCTCACACTTTCTTCTCCAGGACAAGACCTTTCTCTACCACCATATCTTCAATTGTTAATTTCCATTCTTCACATTTTTGTTCATTCGTCAGTTCTTCTCTGAAGCCATCCTGACTTCCATGATTTGATAAAATCCTGTTGGTTATTATGGCACTGTTGTCTTGGTCAGTTCAAGTTGCTATAACAAAAATACCATAGACTGATGCCTTAAAAAATAAACATTATTTCTCACAATTTTGGAGGCTGAGAAGTCTAAGATCAAGGCATGGGCACATCCCATGTCTGGTGAGATCCCACTTCCTGGCTTACAGATAGCCACCTTCTTGCTGTTATCCTCACATTGCCAAGAAAGGAAGCAAGCTTTCTTATGTCTCTTGTATCTCTTCTTATAAGGACACTAACCCCATTCATTTCATCCCCATGACCAAAGTACCTCCCCAAAACCCCACCTCCAGATACCATCACATTGGGGATTGGGCTTCAACATATAAATTTTGAGGGATACAGACATTCATCCCATAGTAACCTTAATAAATCAGCTGAATGGTGATCCTCCAAATTCATATGTTAAAGTCCTAATCCCCGGTAACTCAGACTGTGACTGTATTTGGAAGATAGGGCCTTTAAGGGAGGAAATTAAGGTAAAATAAGATCATATGGGCAGGCTTTAATTCAATGTGTTCTTATAATAAGAGGAGATTAGGGCACAAACAACACATAGACCAAGGGTGTAACCATGTGAAGCCTGCCATCTCCAAGCAAAGAAGAGAGGCCCCAGAAGAAACCAAACCTGTTGGCACTTTGACCTTGGACTTCTACCCTCTAGAACTGTGAGACAACAAATTTCTGTTGTTTAAGCCACTCATCTGTGGCATTTGTTATAGCAGCCCTAGCAAATTAATACAATCACCCAGAATCTTTCTATTTTGATCTTCAAAGTCACCTTGTAGTTCAAGATGGCAGCTGAAAAAAAAAAAAAAAAAGCAAAAAGATAAAAAAGACTCTATTCCCAGATAAGTCATTTTCCTTTAAACAGCTCTCCTAGAAGTCACACACAACACTCACTTCATTGGCCAGATGTTGATCTCGTGGCCACACTTAGATGCAAAACAGGTTGGGAAATGTAATTTCTTCGGCCTACTGCTACCTGAAAAAAGCTAAGATCCCTCTCGCTAAGGAAGAATGAGAGACTAGAAACTGTATGACAGCTAGCAGTCTCTGCCTACAGTGGCTAAGTGTCAAATAACCCTAGGGAATTAGAAATAATTGATGAAGCAAAGTAAATCCATAGTATAAATTAATTTGAGAGTAATATATAAACACATTAGTTTTGTGATTCCCATTTAAATTGTGTAATTAGATAATTTATTAAATTTTTTATTTTAATTTCAAAGGCATGGAAGTACTAAGTTTATAAATAGTACCAAGGCATTTTAAAAGAACTTAAATATCATCATATTTTAAAGTTTAATTAATTGGATTTCTTAAGATTTACTTAAGTACTTACAAAGATTTTACTTATTAATTAGACAGTTTTAGATCTTTAAAAATCAAGTATTTTAAATTTATAAATTTAATTTAAAATGTTTAAACAATTTTAATTAATTAGGTTTAAAGATTCCCTTGAAAGTGGTTGCTGAAATAAGCTACATTGTTAATAGAATAATAAGATTCCTAAGTTGAATGTAAAAGATTAAGGAAAAATTAAGTTGGATCCATAATATGTCAAATATTAATTGAAAATCCAAAAGAATAACAAATAGTCTTTTCTGTGCATAGAAACTGCCCTCAAGGACACTAGAAAAACTTCACAATGACAGACACATGTTTATAAAAGACTTAAAATGATGAGTTCTAAGTATTTAGGTTTTTTTAAATTTAAATAACGTGGGTTCATTGGAACTTTTGGAGCAAAAGAATGTCATGATCACGTTTTTGTTTCACAGGATAATTCAGATGACAGTGAAATGTCCTTTCCTACTTTTCTGCCAGGTGTTCCCTACTCAATTCTTCAAGCCCTAACTCCAAGGTCACCTCCTCCATGAAATCTGAACCTATACACAGCCCCCCAAGCAGCACTGAGGGCATCTGCCCAGTACAATATTACATTTTGCTCATCCTATATTATGACCATTTCATTTTATTGAGGTTATTTGTGTCTGTCTCCTCTAGAAAACCATGAGGCAATACTGCCTTATCAATTTTTAGATTTTTTGTTGTTGTTGTTGCCTAACATGGAACCAGATACATCATAGTCATACAATACATATTTCAATTGGATAGAATGCAATTGAAATGCAAAGCTTAGGACTTGATTCTGAATTCAGTACAACCCCACCCAAGTATAGACATCACATGACACCCTACCTCAGAAATAGATGATGAATTCTTTTCTACCATTTTCTCATTTTTATGGCAATCATAATTAAATAAATAAATAGCTAGTCATGATTGTTAATTATTTATGTCCAAGATATATCTAGCACCACAGAAAAAGAACTGGCTCTTCCAGCATTTCCTATCAACAGGTTTTCAGCCGTGTACTCACTTGCAAATGATTACACATTTGCAGGAAAGAAATGTGTTTTAGCTGGAAAAAGTCCCAGCAGGCCCATTGGGTGGGCATTTGATTCCTTGATAAAAAGCCAAGTCCTGCTGTCTGGAAAGGAGGAAATTAGAAAAGGGGCAAAGGACCATTTGCTTCAGGGCCTGAAATAACACCAATTTCAGCAAGAACTATGAGCAGCAAGATAGCTGAATTAAACAGTGGAGAGAAAAATCGCTAAGACTTCTTTAGCTATAAAATAACTTAGAAAATAACTTCAAAATAATTTCCCAACCCACAACAATATTTTGACCAAGAATATATTGAAAGGCAATTTAGCAACATGTTTTAGAGGACTTTAACATAGTAAAAGATCTAATCTTTTTAAATCCAGGAGAGATAAATAAATATCAATCCAATAACACACATACCTTTCACGTACCTTTTAATCCTGAGATTATATTTTGTGTGTGTGGGTTATTTTCTTTGTGTATATGTGTATGTGTCTCTTCCCATCTCTGTCTCTCTCTTTTAATTATACTGTAAAAATCAAGCCAGCAGGAACTACTTCTTAATATTTAATCATTATCCACCCTAGCTGTTGTAAATTTTTTTTCTTTTCTTTTCATGGAGAAATTTTTCTTTCTATTGCCTATACTTCTTTCCAGCACATTAATTATCTTTCCTGTGACAAGCCCCTAATCCATTTTTTTTTCCTGTGAAATCTGTAGCACTTAATGAAGATTATTCTCACTTTGTAAAGGCTTTAGAAGGGACTTTTCAGATCCTGTCTAAATGAGGGCCTCTTAAGTCATATGATGAGCTGAGATTGGAGCCCTAGTCTCTCAGATTTGATTAGCAGGTCCCGATGGTTTGCTACTACTTTGCTCAGCTCTGTGATTTTAGCAAGAAAAAAAGCAGAAAGAAAACAAGAGTAGCTATCTGGATAATAGCAGGAACAAGTCTGAGAGGGGAACAGTCACCTGCCATATGCACTATAACTGAATACAGTCATTAGCTACAGATGCCTGGTAATTTGAAATGGGGGCCTTTCTGCCTCTTATCCTAAGTAGCCTCAGTGTTGAGACCAGTATGTATAAATAAGAGCCTATTCATCTTCCACTGGGGCTTAGAATTAGCGATTCTAGCATGTGGTTTTCCCTTCCTGTATCTTCATGACCTTTCTGCCTTTTAAACAATCAGCACTTCATGATTATGGTATGCTTAGGTCTGCTTTCACTATTCTCCCTCAAGAAGAAAAAATATATAATGCATCAAATCCCAGTTCTGAGAAAACAGGGTCCAGGTCTAAAAAGCAGATGTCATTGTGACTGTCACTGAGGAGCTTTGATGAGAGTCTCCCATCTTCTCTCACAACTGGGGGGAAAGCCATATTCTAGCCTTATGCTGTCAGAAACAGAGACACCTTACCAGATGCTAATTAGATTTGGAGTTGTCATCACTCAAATATTCCCCCAAATTAGTGACAAATACATACCCAGGGGTTTTAAATCCGGGCTATACATCTGGTAATTATGGACCACCGTGGCTGGGATGGTAAAATCAAAGTCTGGGAACAAGATTCCACGATTCTGAAATCAATCTAAAGAATAGAGAATAAGAGAAGTGATGGCTTTTTTCAGTAACAGTGAATAAACTGGCTTCTTCTACCCCTCTGAATCAGATGAGATAGGAATAATAATGACAAAGACAACAGTAACAATTAACATTATTCAGTGTATGTACTAAGGTGTTCCTCTCACTAATTCTTTGAATCATCATAAAGAAGATATTTTTTGTTACAGCTTCCATGTAAAATGTAAATGGGAAGGAAGTTGTAAATTTGTGTTAACTCTCCCAAAGTCTTATATTTTGGAAGTAGAAAAATTGAGTTTTGAGGATTTTGTTATGTCAGAGCTGTACTCTTAGTTACTACCTCTTCTCCATTGGGGCCTTATCATCCTGGAGCCCTAACCCTACCAGAGCTCCAGAGCTTCTTCCAAGTCATATGGGGGCGTAGGCCCCGACCTTGGGAGGAGTCCCACCACCTAAAAGTATGAAAAGGAGCATAACGAGATCGCACAATTTTTGTAATATGGATGACATATGACCCAGAACACAAACAAACAGAAATACTACCTCCTGTAAAAAGTCCATCCTTAGCCTGAAACCCAAGGCTATCAAGATCCTGAAATATAGCCTGAAACCTTTTACCTTCCAGCCCTCCCACACGCTTTCCTCTGCCTAGAAAATTCTCTTTTATTCCCCTTTCTCTGCCCCACCTTGAACTTGACTTTACTTGGAGACTCTTATTTTTGCTTCAGACACCCTAAAATTTACTTCCTCTAACCTCCCCCAATTCCCTAGTCTAAGTGAGAAATCCCCATAAGAGGCTCCTGTGGCCCTATACATTTTGCTTATTATAATATTTATCATCATTCATCATATTTTCTTTTACTTCCCTTCTTCCTTTCTAGATTATAAAGACCCTGAAAGGTGTAGAATCATATTTGCCTTATTGCCTAATACATGGTAGATCTGTATAAATAATTGTTGAATTTGCAAACAAGTAAATAAATGAAGAAGCAACAGATCCCTTGGCAGGACAGACCAATTCTGAAATACCTTTTATAGATAAAAGAGAGAAATGTTCTTTTCCCAAAAACCCTAAAAAGCAAGATCAGTGGTTTATCTATCTAAGATTAGCTAAGAGTCCTTTCTAGGTCCCTTATAGTCCCCTAATCCACCTGCCCCTTTTTTAATAGCAAAGCTGCCAACACAATCTTTAGATGAAGAATAGCATTGTTGTCATTATTTCACCACCGCAGTGGATGAGTGCCTACAATGAAGCTGAATAGCAGGACTGGCCTTCATCTTAATCAAGCACTGAACAGCACTTGTTTCGAGGTGTGATGGCAACCATTCCGCTTCTCAGCATTATTGCCGTAAGACAAAAGAGGCAATAAGGAGATTTTTGTTAAGAAGTCTTTAATCTGTATAATTTCACCCTCACTGCTGATTAATTTACTAACCTTACCTACTTAGTTCCAGGGCATACAGATTAAAAAAAAAAGAAAAGTTGAATTCCCATGTTACCTATGTGAATTCTGCACAGATACTTTACTATGTTCATCTGACAAAGATAACTAATTCACAATATGCCACTTTAACCAATTACCTCTGCCAATACTATTGATTCATCTGCAGGCTCTCATAGAATCAGAATAACTGGACTGAACAATTCGGTGGATACTTTTTTTTTAAAAGATTTTATTTATTCATTTGAGAGAGAGAACGGGAGAGAGAGCACGAGAGGGGGGAGGGTCAGAGGGAGAAGCAGACTCCCTGCTGAGCAGGGAGCCCGATGCGGGACTCGATCCTGGGACCCCAGGATCATGACCTGAGCCGAAGGCAGTCGCTTAACCAACTGAGCCACCCAGGCGCCCTCGGTGGATACTTTTTAACACAGAGTATTCAGCATACTTTTCTAGATTGATTAGGGGCCATTGTGTATGGAAATTTATATTACTATTTTTCCATATGACCCAAATATAGGACTCGACAGCTTACTATCGAGTTTGTAAACTGAAACGGTCAACAAAAATAAAAATGAGGGGAGAAAGAGCATCAGTCATTAACATAAAATACTCCTAAATTCTCATATTCCCTGAAGGAGCCACCTGAACCCATTTACTTTATGTTAAATGAGAAAACCAAGGCACCAAGAAATGAAAGTCCTAATATATTTCGGTAACCAGATAAGCGAATGAATAAATAGTGGTCATATGCCCATTTTCCTTGGATTAATGTTCAAAATCCTTGACAGGGTTGATGAGGCCCTTCAGCATCTGCCCTTCACTTACCTCATCAGCAGCATCTTCTCTTAACATCCCTCCCTTGCTGACCACCCACTAGACAGACAGAACTTCTTACCTTTTTTCAAATATGATTTGCATTCTTTTGCCTTGGAAACTTCCAACATGCTGTTCCATCTGCCTACAGCACTTCCCTCACCTGGAGGTGCTTTAGTTTCAGCTTAAATAACACTTCCTCTGGGATGTCTTCCCTGGCACAGTCAGCTGCTTTTTCTGTGCATCCCCAGTACCTGCATTTCCCAGTGCCAGCACCTTGGCCACCTCCTTGGCATTGCCTACCTAACTCTAAATCTCCCCAGCAGACTCTATGTTCTGGCAGGGACTGTGTCTGTTTAATACTAGTCAGATTTCTTTTCATTGCAACTGACAAAAAAGCTACTGAAAATCACCTAAACTTAAAAAAAGATTTGCTAACTAAACAATTGCCTTTTGAACAACATAAGGGTTAGGAGCACCAACCTCCCCCCGCCCCCGTCCCGTGCAATAAAAACTCCAAGTATAACTTTTGACTCGCAAAAACTTAACAACGAATAGCTTGCCTATTGATGACCAGAAGCCTTACCAATAACATGAACACGTATTTTGTATGTTATATGTATCACATATTGTATTCTTACAATAAGGTAGAAAAAAGAAAATGTTATTAAGAAAATCATAAGAAAGAGAAATGCATTTATAGCACTATATGATATTTATTGAAAAAAAATCCATGTATAAGTGGACCTGTGCACTTCAAACTTGTGTTGTTCAAGGGTCAACTGTACTATGCTTGGTAAAAGATTCGCAAAAGCAGTATACATAAGGTCACATCACAAGAATATCCAGTGAAAGGTTAATATATTTTGATGATTACATAATGTCCTGTCCATAATGTCCTTTAGGCTCCTTAACTTATTCCTAAATACAGGGAAGCCTGACTAGCAGTTGTGCCTACGAAAATCTCACCTTCAAGCTCAGGTCTACATTTACTAAGGTCAATATATATTCTAAGTAGGGGATGGTATACATGTCTCTATTTTTATTGTCCTCTATCTCAGAATTGAGTCATTCTTGTGACTTTAGTGCCTTGGGGCTAATGTCTGCCTTTTGTCTCATCTGAACCTCTGTACACCTTAACCTGACCTTAATCATTCTGCCAAAGATGAAGGAAAACATCTTTGGATCATCCCTCTTTGGTTTCCTAAAAATTCCTTTGATTCTCAGACTTTGGATAAATTCGTGCTTACTGGACTTTCTTTCTTTCTTCATCTGTTCCATTACTGGCTAGGTTAAAATGGTAGATCTCAAAAATCTCAAAATCTGGACCAACTTATATCACTGTACTCAATTTAGTTAGGTCCTTTCCCCTAAAGAAATTTTCTCATCCTGGATCATCTTTACATGCTCACTATTCACAGATGAATAGCTCCTGGACACAGACTTTGTTTTGATCCATAGATTTGCCTGGTCCTTTCCATTATGGTCTATTTTCTGGCTATTCATTCCAATTGAGATAAATTATAATTTTCCAGAAAATTCTATCTCATTTTGAGCTTCTAGAATTAGTAAATAGAGATACATTAAATAATGACTTCTATGATATAACCTAGCATTAGAAATTTACCACATGGAAAGAATAGAATGTTTACCATCATTTTAGCAACACAAATCTGTTTCCCCAGTAGGATGGCACGTTGTGCCATTTGACTCTGAAATGCCCTCATAAAAAAATTGTAGTCAGGTCAAATACTTCCTTACCCAGCAAAAAAAAAAAAAAAAAAAAAAAAGCCTCAATGATTACCACACAGTGTTTTATTAAACACTAATTTCTTTAGTCTCATGAGGACATAGCATTAGCTTTCAGTTATATCCTTAATATAATCCCTACAATGTGCTCATTTCAACATATATTTAAATGTTTGTCTGGCCTTTTGTGTTCTACCATTAAACATACCATCCCTAGGGATCTTTCTAAAAGTCACAAAAACTAGACAGTTCCGAAACCTGAATGTTGATCTAGTTCCTTATTTTTTATAATCTACACATAAGTGACAGAAAAAACAAAAAGTAGCCACTAACCTAAATATCTGGAGTGGGGGACTGCTTATCAGTTATGTGTCGAAGTAATAATTTCGGTCACCTGTCAATTTGAATTTTCAAGAGAAAGAACAAGCCACCCTGTTTTTCATACTGTTTTCAACATGGGCATCTAACAGGCAAACTATGCTCATGCATTCATTTGATTTTATATTTGCTATCATGCCTGTCAGCATTCATCCATTAAACAGATAATGGATGCATAATATATATCAGGACAATGCTAAACACTGCTTATAATAGTCAAACAATAGATCTTGAACCCTAAAAGTCAATACTCCATCTCACTGCTAAAAAAGAAATGCCAAGAGAAATTTTATTCTCCCATCATTTAGTGATAGAATAGCAATTGCTTACCTTTAGTATGGCTGATCTAAGGAAATCAATACATGTCACCATTGTCATGACAGATTCACACCATAAGTCTCATACATGAAAAATATGATGCATACAGATTTCAAAATTAATTCACTAAAAAAATTAGGTATGAGAGAACCCGAATAAAAGTTCAGGTCAATTATCAGCTTTCTTGACATTTACTATTCCTAACTCCTTAACAAGGTATTTTGAATTTGATTGAAGAACGCACAATTTTATGTAAAATGCTCACAGATGATTCAGGAATATAATAGAGGGATAAACTTTATTTTGCTTCCTTGGGATGATTGAAATGATATAGCCAGTAAGAGGTGCCCCAGATGTAGGTACGGGAAAATCCCAGGTATTTCTCTCTGGATTCACCACGGGTAAGTATCACACAGGACCTGACTTCTTTTGCATTCTCTCCCTTTGGTCCGACTGCAGCACATCTGTTAAATTTTAGGTTTGGTTCAGGTAAAACGCTCAGTAGGGAGAGGCTGAAAATAAGGACTAAAATAAGGATTGAGATTATCTATGAACATAAGTTTTGCTTTTTGCCATAACCACAAATAATAAAGAGGATATTTTAAAGGTTAATAATTAAAGGCAACTCCACCCCCTTTCCCTTTGGTAAACAGGGAAAACAGGCAGTGAGACGGTACAGTCTGCAATACTGTGGTTCTGAAGGAATGAATGTGCTAACGTGGCCTCCTCCCTCTTGGAAACAAAACTATATCATTTGGACAACCTTTATTCATTATGCAGAAGCTAAGAGACACACAATATTCCAGCTGGTTTCTGAGACTAATGTTACTAACAGCCACGTCACCCTCTCTCCCTTTCTCTTTCTCTCATTCCTCTTTTTATTTTTCTTTCTCTTCCCTCGCTTATTTCCTTCCTCCCTCCATCCCTTCCTTCCTACCTTCCTTCTTTCCTGCCTCCCTCCTCCTTCCCCCCCTCTTCTTCCTTCCTTCCCCCCTTCCTTTCTTTCCTCCTTCCTTCTTTCTTTCATTCCTTCATTCCTTTTTTTCCTTCCAAAGGAGTGAGTTTCCCATTTCCCATTATTCTTCATTTCCATAGCTTGTGCTTGGAAAACACTTTTTTTTTTTAAACGATGGCAACCAAGCATTATTGGAGTTGTTCAAGGACTGGGCTTTTTTTTTTTTTTTTTTTTCCTCCCCCATCAACTTGGCTTGTTGCAGTTAAAATAAAGGCTACTAAATCCTTTCAGAAGGGCCATGGCCACTTTTCTAGAAAGTTTGCCCCTTTCCAGCAAGAACCAGGAGATATGCCCTAGAGAAGCAGCATGCTGTCCCCGAGAAAAGGGGACTACCAAGAACAAGGCAGCTTGCTCGGGTCAACCCAGATGAAATACCTCTGGTTTCTGGGTGGGACCCCATCCTCAATTGGAGGAAGGGAATGAGAATATGACATAGAATGATTGGTCAGAAATGAGGAAAAATTCCCCATAATTTCAAGACTGTGTGTTCATGTGTATTGAAGAGAAGTAACTTTTATAAGGAGAAGGGAATTTTAAAAGAAATAAAATTAAATTCTGGCTACAAGGGAATACAAAATCCCAGAAATTTATAACTGAGAGTGTTTCTCAGACTGTACAACTACTCATGAGTTTTTAGTCTTCTTAAAAACCTCCCTAGTAATAAAGAGAAAAACATCATGAGTGTCGAGTTTCTGTTCTGCAGCTGATGCTAGTCTGCCTGCCTGGAAACACAAAAAGTAGTGACATATGATTTCAATTAAGTTCACAGTTCCACAAAATATCCTTCCTACAAAATGGAAAAAGAGCTAGAATAGGTACCAGTGTTGCTTGGTTTATCCTTGGGCATTTTAGTGCATTGTTCCTTATAGATTTCCAGTAACAAGACAATCACATTCCCAAATCCTTAACAAAGCCTAACTTGGAACAATAGATAGCTAATAAATGAAGGAAGGAAGGAAGGAATGACATTAGTTACATGAATGACTCAGTAAGAAATCAAATGTTGCATGATTGAGTCTAGAGAATTCTTCTTCCATTTTCTAGGCTCTGCCCCGTGGAAAACCGTCATTTCAATATTATTTGTTTTTTATTCTCAAAGGAACTTTGTGAGAATTTGTTGGATAGCACCTCAAAAATATTTTGAAAACCACACAAAAGTATATTTCAAAACACTGTGCCCCCACATACCAAAATTACATCCGCTCTTGATTTTCTTTGTACCTCTCAACTACCATTCTCTTCTTTGTCCCTAGTTTCATAGAGAAAGAACAAGAACAGAAAATTTCCTTTTTATACAATCTTTCTCATTAGTCACATAATCACACCCCAGAAGCTATAAGTAGTCACACATCTAGAAAGTACTTACAAAAATCATTTGCCTCAATTCCATGTAGAAATAATCTTAACTAATTAAAATTATAGTTTAATAATTATGGTTTTTTTTAGGATTTTATTTATTTGACAGAGCACAAGCAGAGGGAGCAGCAGAGTGAGAGGGAGAAGCAGGCTCCACGCTGAGCAAGGAGCCCGATGCGGGGCTCGATCCCAGGACCCTGGGATCATGACGTGAGCCAAAGGCAGCTGCTTAACCAACTAAGCCACCCAGGCATCCCAATAATTATGTTTAAATAGAGTTCACAAAGAGAAAAATGACTCACTAACTTGATAATTTTAGATGGTTATTATTCACTAGTATCCTTTATGAAGGAAAACATAAAACTAATCTTTCTCAGAGTTGAAAATATTAAGCACAATGACTAAAAAAGAACTTTCCTTCCAAAATGTTTTGAGTATTTGCATTAAAATATTCAGATAGCTGTGATCCTCTGACCATTGTAGTCAAGCATAACAGAACTCTCAATTCTAACAAGAAGTTTTCCAATACTTGGGGACAAAACAGCTGTTGTATTTATGCATTCTACTTTGTCTTTCTGCATAATTATCTAACACTGAAAATAAATGTAAAGGATGTGTCCTGGAGTCACACTCACTCTAATCTAAATGCCAAGGCCTCTGTAGGATGGCTAGGCATATGAACAGAACTATAATAAGAAATGCCTACAATTATACTCAGTGGGAATGGTGCCATGCTACCCAAAGCCAAGGAAGTTATGTCTCTAGTCACTAACTTGCATATGAATATTTTATACAACTAGATGAAGAGTTGTGACAACGAGGGAAAGCGTGTGATTTCCTCCTGTAAAAAGAGAGTTCCAAATCTAGAAGAGAAGTTGGAGATCATCTGGCACAATATCCTCATTTTATGGATGAGGAAACCAAGGCCCAGAGAATTCAATCTCCTTTTCTAGGGCCTCCCAACTATTTAGGGAGCCAAAGCAAACCAGGACCAGCAAAAACAAACAAGCTTTTAAGTAAGACTTATTTCTAAAGTGTAACAGTAGCCTTAGCAAGCTACGTGGGTTATGTTTTCATATTTCTCTCAAGAGCTGAGCTTCTAGGAAAAGGGTTCTGTCTCCTTCACTGCTAAAAGACTTTTAAGCCTGAGTCTAACTAGTTTATCAGGGCCAAATTGGTCTCATAGAATTTTTTAAATTTTAGAGCCCAAAGGGCTTTATGGAACATTTTGCCCAAACCCTTAATTTATAGTGGGAAAACTGAGACACAGAGAGAATAAACACATTGTCCAGAACACAACAAATAGAACCTATGGATACAGATGCAAAATATGCCCTTTCCACTGTTGAGGCAGAGATGGTGATGTTCAAAGGCATCAGGGAAGGCCACATTAAGAAGTTGCCACTGGAGGAAAGACTTGAAAGACAGGGAGTGAGCTATGTGGGTATCAAGGAATGATTTTTCTGGGCGGAGGCATTTTCCGGCAACAGGACTTAGGCCAGTGTGGCTGAAGCTGTGTGGACCAGGTAGAGAATAGTTGGAGATAAGTTCAGGGAGGTATTAAAAGGCCAGATCATGGAGAGCTTTGACAACCATTTTAAGGACCTTTGCATTTACTCTGATTGAAACCGTCATTTGGAGTTAAGGTTTCTGAGCAGAGGAGTGGTATGACCTACCTCTATTTTTAAAGGATCAGCCTGGCAGCTTTCTTCAGAATAGATTGCAGGGGGACAAAGATTGCAGCAGAAAGGCCACTCAGAGGCTCTTCCAGTAAATCCGGGCAAGAAATGGCAGAGGCTCAGACCTGACTGTAGAAAGAGGTGGTAAGAAATGGTCAGTTCCATGTGCATTCTGAAGCCTGGTAGACTGAGTGTGAGGGAAAGGGCAAGGTCAAGTATAATTCCCAAGTTTCTGGCCTGAGCAACTGGAACAGATGAAGTTATCATTATCTGAGGTGAGAAAGGCCATGAGGGGCCCAGGGATAGGGGTGCAGAAGAGCTGGGGTCCCCTTTGGGACAGATGAAGTTGGTGTATCTGTTACACATCAAGTGAATGTGTTAAGTGTGCTGGTGGACATATAAGTCTGGGGTACAGGAGAAAGTCCAGGCCGAACATGAACATTTGGGAACTGTCAGTATATATTTGGTACAGGTGGTATTTAAAACACTTTTCTTAAGCAAAACAAATAGAAAAACTATGTCATAACATGAATTGCATTTAGCCGTACATGTTTGTTTGAACAAAAAACTAGCAAAAATGTAATGAAAGAATGACTCAAACCTTACTAAATTTTAGGCTCACTTTGTGATTGTGTTTCTTTGTGGTTCTCAATATTAGGAAACTTTGATTTTTCTGGATAAAAATACAATCAGTCAGCAAGATACCATAGGGGTGCCTTCTTATGATTTAACTCATTTCCTTGTACATATACATTAGCTTGATTTGTAGTATGATAGATATTGCATCAAAAATGACCTCATTCTGAGTTCCTCCACAAAACAATGTTTTAGTTTGACATATAACAATGGTTTTCTTCACTTTTCATGATCTGAGAAAATGAAGAGACCTAATCTGGGATATTCAGGGATGGGATCCTGGCTGCCTTACCAATCACTGACGAGGTTGATTTACTCTAAGTAACATCTTGCCTCTTCCCTAGGAGAGCACTTCAGAAAATACACAAAAGATGTGTTTCATGAGTATGTAATACCCATTAGCAAACAATTTAAGGATCAATTAATTAGTCATTAAACTTTCCCTATTAAGTGTTTTGGCTTATATCTCTACGGTAAAGCCACTAATGAAAGTCACATATGCTGAGGTTTCATTTCCCTTGAGAGAGTACGTACTAAATTGTTTAAATTAGCCCTCTTTAAATATATTTAAATCCCTCACATCTAGAATATTTTAAATAAAACTTCCTGCCTAGGTTTAGGAATCTCCTCTTTTAAAAACAGTGAGATGAACCTTATTAATATCTATTCCTGGAAGGAAAATCTCCCTACTGATTTTGTTATAAACTGAGAAAATAATGAATAATTAGAATGCTGTTGAAGAAGATATTTAACATGCAAAGAATCTTTGGGGAAAAAATGGAGGTAAGTTAGTTCCACAGCTAGACTCTTAGGAGTAAATTTTTGTGCTAAGACAAGATTGATTGACTTGTCTGCTTTCTCTGCAAATTCCCACCTCTCCCCTCCACACACACACAAAAAAGTACTTGGGATATATTTAAAGGAGATAGGAAACTGTAAAACAATACTAAGGGAAACCCAAGTGGAGGCAGCTGTTGGATTTATTTTGTTTTGGCAGTGTAGAAAGGTAACTAAAAACAGAGAGGCATATGGATGGGAAAAAAAAAAAAAAACACAAAATTGACAAAAGGCATAAGCCATCTAAATATCCAAAATACACACTAAGAAACCAAAACACTTTATGCACAGACCGTCATCAGCGAATAAACAATCTGTACATGACATGTGTTCCCCTTTTCTACTCTTATTGTGAGAGTCTCAACTGTCATGCATTAGTCATTCAGTCAACAAATGTTTATAAGCACTTCCTCTATCCCTGCCCTGTACTGGGCACTGAGGACACAGCAGGGAATAATCTTGTAGAGCTTTCATTCTAGCAGGAAAGTTAAAGACTAGAGCAGGCAACTGAAGTAGGATGAGCACTTCTAAAGGGGAACCTTGGTCTCTTCTTCTTACCACTCTCTGACTACCATTGCCTTCATAAGCGGCTCTCCCTCCAGAGTCAATCATTCCCCCTCTGCCCAGTAATTACCATCTGATCATCTAAGGGAGTACAGAACCCAACTGCTCAGGCCCACGAAGGTAAACTCTTCATCGCCTGGATAGGAATTGGCATTAACTGCTCATACAAATATTTCAATTCATCTCATACATACCTATCCTCTTCTATGTATAAGTCGCTGGAAGACCCAGAAAAAATAGACATTGTTCTCTGCTCTTATGAAGCTGACCCTGCTGAGCAGGGACAAGTATGAACATAAATAACTCTAATACAAGGTACCATATGATAAAGCATTCAAAGTCATGCATAAATGACATCATTTGGAGGAGCCAAGGTGATGAAAGGAAACATTCCATTCAAATCAAGAAAGACTACACAGCTAAAGAAAGATATCTGAGACGGACCCTAAACAATGCTTAGAATTTCAATAAACAGAGAAGATAAAGAACAGTCCAATCTAAAGACAAAAGATAGCAAAATCCCAGAAAGGGAAAACAGCGTGAGAAGAAGGGATGGCAAGTGGTCTGGAAGAGCTGGGGCATGGAAAAAGCACATTGCTTAGTCCGTGTTCACGTTTGTTCACTTGCGTGTTTGTGGAGGAGTGTTTGTTGTGTATCTCTTGTGTATTGATAGCCCCATCACAAATGCTCAGAAGTATTTAAGTATCAAAGTACTTGTCCTGGACTCAGGAAACCTAGGATCCAACTCTAGTGACTGTGTGGCCGTGGGTAAATCGTGTGTCTTTTTGACGTCAGGTTTTCCTTTTCTGTGAAATAGAGAGGACAGCTATATCTTCAAGAAGAGTACGGGGGCCAATAAGACAACACCTTCAAAAGTATCCCACATTGTAATGGTTGTGAAAACACTTCAGGTCGTTCCTGATACTTAACAGGTCCTCATCAAGAGTTTTGCTACTCATAAGTCAGTTCAACTGCAGCCAGAGTCTTTCTTTTATTTCAAGTTATCAGTTTTGCTTGACAGTTTCACCAGAGATCACTCTGTCACAGCAAATTGAACCCACCATTACTCTTCCAAAAATATTTAGTCTTCACAAAATAATGACACTGATATCAACATCATCTGTAATACTTAACTGTATTTTAATTTGGGGTTTGGGATTTCTGTTAGGGAGAGATGGTATATCACTTTTATTAAAAAAAAAATCACAGCATCTAACATGGCTGTTATCACTTTCTGCAGGAATATTACAGTTTATGAAAGTTCAGGGTAGCACGATAAATTCTTAAAATTAAGGAGGAGAAAAAGAAAGTGCAGAGGAGATAAAAGAATAGTTAAGAGGTGATACTATTTCATTTCCTCTCCATGTCTGCAAGACATCTCCTGGAAAATACACATGAAGTTCAAAAACTGAGATAAGAAACATTGTTTTATGACCACATGTAAATGAAAACTTAAAATCTAGATTTAATAAAGACTCTATTTCTGAAATCTCCAATTAAAAAGTTTGGGTTTTTTCCCCTAGAGTGGCATTTTGGTATACAAAACTTACCAGAAACTCACAAACTGCTTAAGAGAGTAGTACATATTCGATTGTCTCTGTGAACTTCTGTCATTACCAAATGCAAACTGGTTTTCTTCTGAATCTCATATTTAAATATCAGATAAAATAATTCTAATGCTCCCTTGTGTCCGGCAAGCAGATATTACCAAAATGTATTCAATTTTCTTTTTTGAGTATTCCATTGAAAGAAAAGGTCTTCATCTCAATAAAATAAATGGTATTTCGTATATACCATGCTTTCAAAAATCTGTGCTAATACAATCTGGTATGAGTAAATAAAAGTATCACCTCCAAAACTGACCCGGCAACTCACATATGAGGTAAGGGCCATCTTGTCACTGGACTTGCAATGACATCTAATGTGATGGATAAAAAATCCACATTAGGTAGGAGACTGTGGGATGTCATGAAAAGAGCAGTGATTTGGAAGCTAGAGAACATGAGCAAGTCATTGAACTTCTCTGGATTTTGTTCTCTTCATTGACAAAATGAGAAGCTAGCCATGGACAGATTTTTTAAAAGTAAAAGAAACAAAACAAAACAATATAATTCTAATCATCATTTACTTCGCAGTTACAAACAGTAAAGATGCACAGGAGCTCCGCAGTAAATCATCTCAGAAAATTAGCAGAGACAGGGGCACCCGGGTGGCTCAGTTGGTTGAGCGTCTTCCTTCAGCTCGGGTCATGATCCCAGGGTCCTGGGATCGAGTCCCACATCTCTGCTCAGCTGGGAGTCTGCTTCTCCCTCTGCCTCTCCCCCCCCCTGCTCATGATCTCTCTCTCTCTCTCATGTGTGCTCTCTCTCTCTAATAAATAAAATCTTTTAAAAAAAAGAAAAAATTAGTAGAAACAGAATCAGAAAAAAATCATGATGTAAAGAACTATAAGTCCTGCTTTCCTCGTCTTTCCTCTCTTTTGCTCCCAACCATACTGGGGGGAAGAGGGATGGAATGGAAGAGAATTCTTGGAGCAAGACTGTGAGAAAGTCCTGAAATATCTTAGAAAAGGATAAAGCTGTTCATTTGGTTTGTGTTCAGTTCCAAATGGACCTCTGGTAATCATCCATTCCTGTGCCTTACTCAGTGGTAGCTGAGTCTGATGGGGACCCATCTCTCTCTTAGGTCAGACACAGCCCTAAATTGTCTCCATGGAGAGCTCTCCCACCTCTGTTACTCTCTGAGCACTTATGTATAGTGACATATTATTGCAGGATATTTTTAAAGTATAAACTTTTTTTTTTCTCAGATAGATTGCAAATCCCACTTTGAGGAACAAAGCACATTGCATCCTTCTCTGCACTTGGGGCCCTTCTGAAACTACAGTCCACAGAGCAGAGCTTTTTATATAGTGACCTTTAATAAAGAGTTGTTTATTAATTAATAAATTAGGTAGGGAGATTCTGTAATAGCTTCCAGTGATCCCCACCTCCTGATAGTCATGCCCTTGTGTTATCCTCTCCCCTTGATTGTGGGCTGGACTTAGTGATTTGATTCTAATGAAGAGTTTACAGGAAAAGTAACAGGATACCACTCCCAAAATTAGGCTACTTCCCTTCCAAAGAATGTGACTTCCATCTTGTTTGCCATCTCTTGCTCTTTCTTAGACTCCTTGATCTAAGGGAAGTAAGTGGCCATGTTCTGAATAGCCCTGTGGAGAAGGCCACCTGGCAGGGGACTGATGTCTCCAGCCAAAAGCCATCATGACATGCCGACAACCATGTGAGTTAGCTTGGAAGTGGATTCTCCCTAAGTCAGTTCTCAGAATGCCTAGAGTTCTAGCCAGCACTATGATTGCAGCATTGTGAGAAACTCTGACCTAGAGGGCCCAGCTAAGCTACATCCAGATCTGTGATGCACAGAAACTGTGAGATTATACATTTTTGTTGTTCTTAAGCCTCTAAATTTTGGGACAAGTTATTATACAGCAATAGATAACTGATATGACAGCAAAGCAGTGAGAATGAAAAGAACATCCAGGAATGTAACATTCAGGGATGTGCAAGCTCCTTGCATTGATTTGCTTTGAAGCCACATTGGGGAAAAAAATCCCATCCCCAGTATTCTTTACCACTGCCCCCCCACACACACACCTTCCATTAAAATGAATCACAAAGCCATTTCTGCACTTGTCATAACTTTTTGTTGATCCATGACCATATGCATGCCATTAGAAGGATCAATCTTAAAAGAATTAAATAGAGAATGGAGAGGTTCATGTACAGTCTTGACGGTTGAAATAATTAAAGCTGTGATTCACCCACAAGCCCAGTCCATTGTAACCCAAAAGAAGAAGCTAAATGGCTGCTACTTCCTTTGTCCTCACAACCAGTCAACAACTGAGCACTTCTGCCTGCAACTCTCTGCTCAGTCCTGGGTAGAGAAAGCAGATGGGGATAATGTAAAAAGTATCCCGCTCCAATTCAACAATTCAGTCTCAACATGTAGAAATATGAAGCTTTACACTAATTCCTCTCCTTTGAGTCAAGCCTGTATGTCCAGAGAGAGGAAAATATTAGGGTTGGTAGCAGTCGGCCTATGGAAAAAGAAGAGCACATTTGGAAGACACCATGAAGATTCAGAACCTTTAAATACACTCTGGGAAAAGGAAAAAAGAAAAGAGCATCCGGGTTTCTCATTAAGTCCAACATACTCCGAAGACTGGCCATTTTCTGCCGAGTTCTGCTACCATATGCCAAAGGGTTTTGTTTTATTTAGTTTTTTTAAAGCTTTCTCAGCTCAGTGCCGTATACCTCACCCATCTGGGGCACTTTCTGGTGTATATGTGCAATACTGTGCAACCTAAGTCCAGGTTTTACCACCTTGAGAAACAAACAGCAATACCCCCAAGCATAACAACTATGGCTTCCTGCTTTCTTAAATGAACAGGAAGTTCCTCTTTCTCCAAGGTTCCACTAATCTTGCTATGCACAAAAATTCTGGAAGTAAAAGTCGGTTGCCCTTGGTGCTGGCTTTTGGAAATCCACCCTAGAAGCTGTATGTGCTAGAGGCTAGTACAACTGAAGATTAGCACGTTAGGTCTGGGCGCTTATGCATAGATCTATAGGTCGTCAAAGGGCAGAGGAGACATTCTTTCTTAGATGCTCAGTTAAAAATGAGTAGTAAGTTCATTCTGGAGGCACTTCCCAAAGATCCCAGGCCTACAGAGATACCTCTGTTGCTCTCACCACCACATCTTCATTCTTCTCTTTTCCTCATTCTTCTCTTTTCCTCACACACCTTATTAATCCAATCCTGTTGGCCTACCAGGAGTGAGGCCAGAATGGATCCTGGTATCTGCTTTCTGAGAAAGCAGAAGCAGGGCTTCAGCCCTTGACCTTCAATATAGAAGACACTTAACACATACCTTCTCCCTCAACCTTTGTTCATTCAAACTTCATAAAAAATCAGTACTCAAAGCAAAAAATTTGGAGCCTGATCACACTGCTGTAAGTCATGCCTGATTTTTATATTTTTATATTAGTCTATAGAATCAAATAAACATAACGGTGTTGTACAGTCTCCTAACTCCATGTATCAATGGATATGTTAAAGTAAGGCATTATACACCTATACAACCCCAAGCCTTTGAATGAACCAAAGTGTTCTATTCCCCATGGCAAAAACAGGATCTTTTCCAAAGTGCAACATTAGCAGATGTTCCTGATTGGGCAAGCACTTTATAATAGGTCCTATGCTAAATACAGGGGTATGTAAGGACAAATAAATGATCATCTCTGCCTCCTGGAGTTGACCTTCTAGTAGGAGAAACAGATTAGTGATATGAGTGAAAACCCAAGTATGTGCTAGATAAGAATTGTACCACTGAGCAAGATAAGGAAACACTTTATAAAGGAGAAGATGGTTAAGCTGAGTAGGAGGCTGCCAGGTCATTTCAAGCAAAAGGAACAGCATGAGCAGTGGCCTAAAAGAGCCTGATTGTTAGTGATATTTATCGCTCCAGCCTCATCTTCCAACCCAGCTCTCTTAGCCACTTCTGCAATCACACAATAAAGTACTTTCTGTTCTTTGAATATGAATAACATGTACTTTATCACCTTTGCAAGTGATGTTCTCTCTGAAGCAGTTACTCCTTGACCTCAACTCTTAAGCCTTGGATCTCAATACCACCTTCTCAACCTTCTAGTCTTGACTTGGATGTAATGAATTCTCTGATCTCCCCAAGTCTGAATTAGGTGTCACTTCTATGTTCCCTAACTGTATGCCATTACTTCCCTACCATAGAGCTTAACATACTCTAGCATAACTCCTGCAGACTTATCTGTATTCCCTGTAGATTGCACATTCCAGGAGGACATATCATGACCATATCTATCTTGGTCGCCATTGTGTCCCCAGCATCCAGCAGGGTGTCTGCTATATAGCTGTCAGTGCATGCAGAATGATTCAATTTCTCAAAATTTCCAGGCAAAGAACAGGGATGAAGAAAGGGTAGGTGATAAGATTGAATTTATAGATAGGAATTAAAGCCCAGAAGACCACATGTACTCTTCTGTACATATATGTTATCCTCTATTCAAGGAGTCATGAAGAGTTATAAGCAAGAGGAGAGTGTGACAGGGCAGCAATAAGAGGGCCTGAAATAATGGCAGGGGGCTGGAGACAAGAAGACTGATTGCAAGAGATACTGTATTTAAGAAGTTATATCTCCAGGACCTGATGATTTATTACAAGTTTAGGTAAGGGAGTGAGAGAATAAGGATGACTCACAAAATTGGTAAAATGAAAGATCTATGGGGAATATCTTTATTTTTCTCTTACATGAGAGAGATGAGTAATGTAAACAGTAAGATGGCCCTGGGTATTCAAGACTAGAAACATGTCTACAGTTCATTACTGCATGTCTTTTTTTTTTTTTTTAAAGATTTTTTATTTATTTATTTGAGAGAAAGAGAATGAGAGACAGAGAGCACGAGAGGGAAGAGGGCAGAGGGAGAAGCAGACCCCCTGCCGAGCAGGGAGCCCGATGCGGGACTCGATCCCGGGACTCCAGGATCATGACCTGAGCCGAAGGCAGTCGCTTAACCAACTGAGCCACCCAGGCGCCCCATTACTGCATGTCTTGATATTGTCAGCTCAATAAGCTACAGAGAATTTGTACCCCCATGGGTTGAGAATTCAAAATTTCAAAGGACTACTTCATAATTAAAATAGGAAAGGAATAGGTAGGATGCCTTTTTATAATAACACAAAATAAATCATCTTTCAATTCTTTAAGAAGTGGAGAGTAAGTGGAGGTTGAATTGCTAAATCTTGACTTAGAAAAATGACACATTATCTGCCTATTTTCTTATTACTTTTTGCCTTCAGATTACCAAAAACTTTACCAAAGTACACAATGTCTTCCAGGAGATATTTTTCCAAGTGGAAACACTGAGGAAACAACATTGTAATAGAGTAAGGAGAAGGATACGCTTGATAAGTGAGAGAAACCCTCAACATCAAGGGAGGAAATGGTTCTCAGAAAACATTTTGAAGAGATGAGGGAGGACACCAGGCAACAACAAAATATCTTCATGTGGCTGGGGGATAGGGTTTGGGAAGAAAACAGAAAATGGAGAGTGCTGAGCACGGAGAGAATAACTCTTTAAAAAAGAGGAAAAAAATCAGAGGGAGAAATGGAAGCAAACATATGGTTGGAGAAAATTAAAAGCAGCCCCCCACCCCCCAAATTTCACTCTGAGCTAGAAGGCACAGAAAAATTATGAACAGGATTAGAATTTGGTCAGAATTCTTTACCTCAATAATCCGAGCCTCAGTTTCCTCATCTATAAAAAGGGGTTATAGTTATGGTTTGTGTCAGTCGGGTCAGGCTGCCATAACAAAATACCACAGACTGGGTGACTTAAACAGCAGAAATGTATTTTTTCACAGTTCTAGAGGCTGGAAGCCCAAGATCAAGGTCCAGCAGCGTTGATTTCTAGTGAGAATTCCCTTCCTGGTTTGCGGAATGTGCCTTTTCACTGTTTCCTTAACATGACAGATAGAGAGAGAGAGAGGGCTCTCTGCTCTCCTCTTATAGAGGCACTAATCCCATCAGAGCAGGAGCCTACTCTTACAACCTCTTTTAACCTTAATTACTTCAATAAAGGCCCCGCATCTCCAAATAGTCATGTTGGGGGTTAGTGCTTCAACATATGAACTTTAGGGGGACATAGTTTGGTTCATAGTAAGATTATCATAAGAAACGTGTGAAATTATGCAAAGCACATTGTGCCTAGCACATAAGTAAGTGCTAAATAAATGTTAGCCAGTGTTAGCTATGAAATCATCATCACTACAGGCATCATCTCTGAAATTACTTATATTTTTTATTTTATAGTTTTAAAGGAGTGCTACAGATGGGAAAGTCACCTGTTTCTACTGCCTCTGAAAACTGCCCAGCTGCCTAGCACACTATGTCCCCAGGCCTGTTTTATAAATATCATCCAATGCAGAAGTAGCTATAAAAGGAGTAGAGAGATGGTGAGACAGTGGAGGAGGAGTAAGAGGAGGAGAAGGTGGAGGGGGAGAAGACCAGGGAGGACAGGGTGAGGAAGGACTGAGATCCTGTAGATTCTGTCTTCTTCCGACATACTCACAAGTGTTCATTTAAGCTATCTAATGAAATAAGGAACATTAGAACTACCACCTGCAAGGATGTTCACTGCAGATTTCTACTGAGAAGGGAGCAAAAATGCCATTATTTAAGACATTCCAGTGCTAGTGTCATGCTATTCCATTCAGAGAGACCATGGTAAGCAAATAAGACTAAAATCTCAGGTGGTTACAAACTTAATAGGAAGATTGTTTTGACCTAAAACATCTTTGAGTTTGCAAAACATGCTGCAACTTTTACTCAAAGGGAATTGCATATGTTAGAATCAAAGAATAAGACCAAATATGGACTTAAATTATCCGTGGAAGCAAAAGAAACGCTGTAAAAAGGGCTATGAATTTTCCAACCCATATCCTAGATTTTTAAATAAAAATACAGATAGAAAACCATTGCACTGAAAATCCAGGAAAATATAGCCTATTTGAGTCACTTAAATGATCACAAATCTCCCATGATGTGTTTTAAAACTATCTACCTTCTATAAGGGGTGAGATGTTCTACATTGAAATAATGCCCCACTCGGCACTACTATAAATAGAATGGCCAACATTTATTTAGTACCTAGAATGGCAGGCACTTTACAAACACCATCTCATGTATTCCTAAAAAACCCTGTTGGGGTTGCGATTATTTTTACCATTTTACAAATAAGTAAATCAAAGAGTTTGCCCAAGGTTATACAACAAATAAATGAAGGTTAGAATTCAAACCATGTCTGATACAAATACATTTCTCTCCTTTATGCCAGACTTATTAGGGTGGTGGGACATGTGAGCATTACTAGGAATAATGGGCCAGGTTGGGAAAAAAAATATTGGCATTGATTCTTAAATCAATGTATTTTTCAATGTCATTCTTGTATTTACTTACTCAAATTTTTAAAATCACCTGCAAATGCCTCAATACTGGAAAATTGCTCTACCATTCTAGTCACTTGATCATATAATGGGCTTTTTAGTCTAGATTCTAGAGCAGAAGATATGAGTTGCAATTCAGTGTTCCTACTTCTAAAGTATGTGATTTCCAGCAAATTGCTTATCTCCTCTTAGCATCTATCTCAAGGGAGCATTATCACCTATGTCACAGGGAAATTTTAAGAATTACATAAAATAAAGTCTGCAAAAGCATAGTCAGCTACCACATTAGCACTCAGTGTTTATATTTAAAAAGTTAATGAAAATATTGCCAACATCTCTATTTCTGAATGAGGGTAAACAAGAGAGACTGTAAGGATTTTTACAAAGAACTCTAATGCCTGAGAATTAGGACTCATTACCATGTAAACTCCAGACATAATCAAAGTTGTTTTCAAGCTCCATTGTTCCAATCTAGTTTATCTCTTTTCTCCCCCAGTTATTTCAATGGGTTTTCACAAACTATGCAGACTTCAATAACTCACTCTCTAATAATATACTCTGGATAATTGTTAGCTTCATGAAATACAATTGCCTATACTTTAAGTTATAATTAAAGGCATTACTTAAACCCTCAAGTGGCCTTTGGAAATCTGAAAATGCAAGTTGAATTCATAAATGCTAGGGAAGAATAGGAAATCCCAGAACCCTAAATCAGCAGACTCAAATTCATGTGAACCTAACTGAAAGAGAAGCTGCCTAATGCTTTGGTTATAACCACCAGGCTTATATTGACATTAACACCAGTACTAAATGAGAAAATTTGACACAGTGAGATTGGATCTTTAAAGTTCACTTTATTTACTGATGAAAAAACCTTTATGATTCAGCGGAACAAAAGAAATGCAGTTTTAAAAACAGACCTGTTGAGTAAGGGGCAATTTTAATTGTGAAGAAAGTCCAAATGTGCTTCTGTGGCAGCTTTCTGAATGAGAATGGTGAGTTTTGCAAATTAGGCATCTACGATTTGATTTGGTCAATCTGGGACCATTTGCTCCTTTTCTCATATTATTGGCTGCGGTCAAAGAATGATATGCTGAGCCATATAGAAAGACCCAAGTTACTGCCACTACTTACAGCTTGAGCAATATATTGTTATTTTGGGGGGGGGAAAGTGATAATTTGTCTATGTTTTAATAACCTTGTCAAAAGAATTCTATTGTATTTGATATTCCAAAATGAAGATAAGATCATCTCATCCCAAATTCCTGGTCTTCTTTTCCATCACTGCTTTAGCTTTAATTTATACACACACACACACACACACACATCACATCACATCACATATAAATTCTATTCTTCCTGCCTACCTATACAGATCGTAAAAATGTAAAATGTAGGTCTCTAAGTACAAGACTAAACTCCCCTCTGAATAATGAACAATAGTGTTGATTCTTCTATTAAGTTCTATCTAATACACATTATTTTTTTTTATTCTTATGACCCAAGAATTTGCTGTATTTAGGACCATATACACACAGATAAGTAAGCCATGAATCCTTCCATCAAAGATGTCACAAAAGAAGTCAAACTTACATGACACCCCTACTTTATGAAATGAAGATGACCTACAGTTCATACTGTTCCCATCTTTCTTTCAAGACCTATTGTCCAAGATTTTGTCTTAGGTTATCTCTGGCTACATCATTCCACTAACATTATTGGCTGTCCCACTTCCTTTTCTTCTTTCTTTTTTTAAATTAGAATCAGATTAATAGAGCAGAAAGTGGGATCATTGAGTCCAAACTCCCATTTCACAGATTAAGAAAATGAAGTCTTTCCAATTCTGATAACACAGACAGTTGAAGAAACAGAACCCCATTTCTGTTAAACCGTGTAGAAATGTATGATAAAATGGGATGAAATAAAAAACATTTCAATACATACCCTGCCTCAAAAGAAAGAAAGAGGGATCCCCAGAGCCAATGGGAGAAAGAAAATTCATTTTATCAGGAACAGTAAACTCCAGGTAACACTGCCCGGTTCCTAGAGGTTCTGGGCCTCACAATTGGTTATATCTCCTCTAGCTGCCTCAATTCTTTCTCTGGGACTGTGGGGCTCACAGTACTTTCCCTGGATACCCCCAGCCCTTGGCTGAGCATAGCATAGGGTACAAGAGCCAGTCCATTCCTAGCTGATACTGGACTCCTCTAACCATCAGCCTGGAGGATGTTTTCTCAGAGCTGTGTTGTGGCCAAGACTCTTCCAATCCAGTCCTCCCTTTGCCCTCTTCTTTCACAGGTGTCAAATCTGTATTGACTTCTAAAGGCTCTCCTGCCCTATCCTATTCCTTTCCCCTTTACTCTTCACAAACATTTTCCAAAATAAATCCCTTGTACATCTACTTCCCATCTTGGTCATCTGCTTCTCCAAGGACCTGAACTGACACAGATCTGAGTACTTTAATGTGGTATAGTGCATCAGTTGGGAACTTGCAAAGCTCTGCACTAGAGAAACTTTCAGACACGTACACAAGGAGACATTATGCAATGATGTTCAGTACAGCATAGTTTGAAATAGTAGGAAATTGGAAACAACCTAAATGTTCAAATATATGGGAAGGGAAATTCAAAGTATATTTATTTAATGGTACAACAGGTAAAGAATAAATCAAGGTATAGGTATCAACACGATGAGTCTTCCAATATAATGTTAAGTGAACAAAAGAACTTGCAAAAATACCCACACAATATGGCATCACTGGTTTAAATCTAAAAACAACATAAATAGTACTCTACATAGTTTTTGAAAATTATAATAATTTAGGTAGCAAGAACAAACATCCACTACAGGAGTGGTAATCTCTGGAATAAAAAAGACAAAATAGGATAGGGTTGATTTCAACTCTTTTCTGTGATATTTTATTCCTTTTTTTTTTTAAGGACAACTGTTATTGATGGATACATGGGTATTTGTTATAATATTCTCTGTACTTTTCTATGTGTTTGAAATATTTCCAGATTTTTCAAATGAAATAAAATAAATATTTGTTGAAACCAAGACCCAAAGAAATTGTGACATGACCAAGTTCACATATTTTGTTCATGGCAGAGCAGACAGTCTTGGCTCTTGGCTGGCTCTCTGGCCACCACATTGTGCAGTCTCCATTGTCATGTGTCTGTCTAATAGGGAAGACTATGGTTGATAAGTCTTTTGTATCCTTCACAATGTTTGGTAGCATCATAGGTGCAAGAAAGCACTTAAAATCTACTAGATCAAATTGAAAAATTCAGCATTAAACCTCTAGTACAAAATTACTTTATCACTGGAATTATACACCAAGAAAAGAAATCTCATGCTACAGTTCTGACTGCAAAGTGTTCAGAAATGTGTGGGTCATACATTCAACAGCTCTGGAGGGCCTAACTGCTGACCCAGATCTTGTCCAGAAGCACCAAAAAAGGGAGGAGGTAGTTTTTATCTAAAGAATCAGAAGTTAAGCTGCCCAATTGGAAGGTAGTTAAAGTTTACCCATAACATGTAGGTGATCTTGGAGAGCTTACAGTCTTCCTCTAAGGATTCACATGTATAAGAGCCCCACTACCTGTTATACACAGAAATCCCTTTGTTCAGAATCTGGGAAATTCAACTAGCTCTACTCTCCATGTTATAAAGGTAAGATAGGGAACTTCTTCTGAACAGAAAATGGGGAATTTACTGACCCTTGATTCTGTGGTCCTACAGAATTCAAATGAAAATATATATTGTCTGTTCCCAAGAGCTCTCCAACAGATGCAAGGCCCAACAGCAACCAAAACAAACTTAGATATCTTAAAACTGAAAAGTACTTGGGATAATTAATAACCACAGACAGAAAAGAACAATTAGGTTTTACATTTATTAAGGTCCTTTCTGTATATTTCCATTGTGAAAGGCAATTATTTTTCTAACTTTAGTAAAACTTAATGCCTTTATACTAATTTCAATAACATGAAAATTTGAGGTGAATATGTCCTTGAGGGTAAGCTTTGTCTTTTTCATCAGTATATTTTTAAAAGCTGGCGAAGTGCACATTATTAATGTTTGTTGATTGAATGAAAGGATGAATAAATGAATATAAGTGAAATTAAGACATATTTCTTACTGACAGACACTAATGACTAAAAAAGGGTTCCAACAAATGAGCAGAGTTGACAATTAAAGTCTAAATAGGAATCTAATGAATGTTTTAATTGATCTTCCCTGCTTTAAAATGTAGCCAGGATTTTTTAACCTTGAGATACAATGCTCAGCAAATTAGTAGACTGCCTTTGTATGAAAATCTCTTTAATCAATCTAATAGTTTGTCTACTCAACTATAGACTTTAAGAACTCTGCCAAATTAATGTTTTGTTTTGTTATTCTTAACAAGAGTTGTCTCTTAATAATAGATTCATATACAGAAGTTGAGTTTAGCACTTAGACTTCTGTGAAAATAGAGAGCATATGTTAAATAAAAAAAACCCCACAACTCTTCAAAGTTAATAAACCTAGGAGGGAAAAGAAAACTCTCATTCTTTCTTAATGATTCTACCACCAAGAAAACAATACACCTTTAGTGTCTGAATCAGGTTTTAACAAGATTTTTTTAAATGGATTATTTCTCTTTAGTTTTAGAGAGGTCCCAAGACAATGGGTGCTAAACATTTCTTTAACCACTGAGAAGTTTGATACCATCTGTATAAGGCTTGCTGAGATGTGGTTAAGTAAGTAAGTAAGTAAGTAAATAAGTAAGTAGGTAAGTAAGTAAGTAAATAAATAAATAAATAAATAAATAAGCAAGCAAGCCTGACCAAACCACCCATCTCTACCATATAATGGAGGATGGAGGCTAAAGAGGAATTGGAATTTAAAAATAAGATTTGGTAAGAGAGCTGTTGATGAGTGTTGAGTCCCTCTCATTCTCCGTGACAGGAAAATTTAGGCATGCTTTCCCTCTTCTTGAACCCAGAACAGAAAGTGGCTTCAGTGGAACCACTTAGAGAGTTCAAGGTGTGCCCCAGTGTTGACAGAGGACAATAGAATAGAAAAACTCTAGCAGACTAGCAACTCTACTCTAATGGAAGACAAGAAGGATTGCTACAAAGAAAGATTACAAAAGTTTTTTGGTGCAAAGGATGTGTGAAAGTTTACGTGAATGCAAGAGAAAAGAGACAGCCTTAAGGTCCTCTAAATACTGCCCCAAATGACTGCCTCGAGGTACACGGTAACTCTTACAAAGGAGTGTATACTAGATTCCCAGGGACCCAGGGAGAATATCAAATAAGCAAGCATCTGCAATGATGAATTTCCCAGTACATCAAGAGAACTGCAGGTCAGATACCCCAGTGATTTGGGGGTGGAGGGTGGGCAATTTTCAAATAATGCCCTAAAGTTTGCCAAGAGAAAGTGTCAGCTTTAAAAAACCTGCCAAGTGCAGAGAACACAGACATCAGCTAATTTCACACTGATCAAATAATACCTTTCCTTTCCTCTGACCTCCTCCCTCTCCCTCAGCCTCCTCCTATGGAGTTAGAACCTGCAGTAGCAAGCTGGAGGGGGAGGGGGAGGCATAGAAGCAGGAAGTAGTGAATCTGAGATGGAGCTCACCAGTCCCGCCTTCCCCTGCAGGTCACCTCTTGCAGACCTAAGCTAAGAAAAGACCATAAGCCTCAACTTCAAATAACATTAATGTTATTACATGGAAGTCAACATTTTAATAACTGAAATAAGATCTCTTGGGTGACTAGAAGAGCACAAAGGGTTTCTCACTATCTAATAGATGAAAAGAGCCACTGTGTTCTTCCTGGAATTCTTCCAGCAACAAAAAAGTTTGGAATGGGAAAAGGGGGAAAGCTCAAAGTTGTCTTGTGATTCCACCCTGCTCATTCACTGTAGGAAGATTATTTTGGCACATCAAAATTCTAGTAAGTTCTATGTTCTGGTCTTCATAATAAGTATTAAAAGGAAAAATGAGGAAGAGCGCAGACTTCCTTGTTTGATATCGATGTGGTTAAGTGGGAAGAAGAGCTGGAGACAGGTCATGAAAGATTCCACCAGTCTCTCCAGCCCAGTCCTACTAAGGAAGCCCAGTGTTTCACCAGCACTGAGTGAGGCAGGCAAACAATCATGAAAATTCATTTTGCTGCCAGGAATTCAATACCAGCTGAGGCTGTTTGCTCTCCTCAGCCCGCCATGATCTCTCCTAACATCCCCTTCTAACTGAGTTTGTTTTCTGACTGTGTAATGGTAATCTGCTTTCCTGGAGAGACCTGGACCCTATGTTCCACACACCCTGCCATGAGCCAGGGTCACTAATCTCCTAGACTCTGTCCCTGCCAAGTTCTATCCATCATCTGTGCTTCCTCTGTCCTGCTCCACTGACCAAATTCAACCTCTTTATAGCAACACCCACCCCAACCCACCACACTCACAGCCATGCTTTCCCAGCTCTGATCTCAGCCTCTACCCCTCAGCTTTTGCTGCTGAGGTCCCTGTATGCCTTGTGACTGAACCTATAGAAAGTTGGAACAGAAAGAGAACTTGGAGTGACTCATTTGCAACTATTTCTTGTCATTAAAAGTGGCACAACCATTAAAGAAGAAAGGTGGGAGGTAAAAATTGGGGCCTTAGAAAGTAGCCTTCTGTTATCATATAAGACTAGGAAAGCCACAAAGTGTTCGTAATGTTCCTCAGTGGTTATCATTTCAAATCAGACTCAGACCAGGAAGATGCAGGGATAATCATGAAATATGAGGCACACTGCTGCCGAGCACCAGTTAGTTCCAAATGTGTTCATTTATTCATTTGCAGTAACAGCCTCAAAAATCAGTGGAGTGGTCTCTAGGAAGTAAAAGAGTAAAATAATTTTCCAACTCTCATAGTCAGAGGGCTAATTCAAGTTTCAAAAGCAACACTAACTTGCTTAAAGTACCATAAAAAGAGAGAGACAGAGAGTAGAAATTCCATCCTGCTTTAATCACTGTCCACTGCAAGTTTCCTTAATGATTTCCAGCTGCCTCCATTTAAAAGTTGTTGCTTTGACAGAACTTTCATACAAACTTGGAACATTTTCATGTATAAAAGAAAAAAAAATTCTTACTTTGCTCCCCACTGCATTCTAACCAAAAGCAGATTTCTCTTGGATTATATAAGACTATGATGAGCTGGAAGGGGTGGGGGAGGGGCGAGGAGTCAGGCTAGGCCTCTGCTTTTTTGCAGTCTCTACAAACCATTCCACAATAGGCACAAAGGAAAATGTGTAAACCCAGGGAGAAAGCCCACACCCATGGGAAAGCCAAAATATGCTTTTACTTCAACATACCACTGCATTCTGATGTGAAGAAAAGCAACTCAGAATTAAGCTAACATAAAATAATTGCCTCCAAATTCATATCAGTTAAAATTTTATGTGTGTGTGTATGTGTGTGTGTGTAAGTGTATAGTGAGTTAGTGGAAGTATTTACAGCCAAAATTGTGCTGGTCAAATAGTCTGTAACCAACCCTATGTCATCCATTTCTTTGCCTGGGGAGGGGAGCCCAGAATAATGGAAAAGGATGTATGATACAATAAAAGATTAGATGTTAACAATTAAATAGGTATTTTGTTACAAATCATGAGCTTGAAGTTTCAAGCCCCTTTAGGGTCATCTTTCTTCACACAAGTTTGTATGCTCTTTAAAAGCAAAGAACAACTGTTTCTTAGTAATCTTTGTCTCCCCCACAGTCCCTGGCACTAGCATTTCCTACTGCAGGTCTTCAATGAAGACATGTTACAATGAATAAAGGAAAACTTCCAGAGATGGATGTTAGTTAAGCAATAGGATATGTGGAAGGAAAAAAATATAGATAGCTTGAGAATTGATGAAATAATGATTATTTCATCTTCATGATTCCATGAATCCATAATTTTTTCACATATCATTAAGTTTTCCATGTAGATATAGTCCTATATTATTACCTGCAGGGCAGAAAGGAACTTTGATAGGTCTTCAAATTATTCTCTGAAACTATCCCAGACTACTGAAAATCTACTCTCCTTTTAAAAATGAGTCCTATAAATTAACTGGGCAATATTTTTTCTTGTCCACCACATCAGTAAGGAAGTAATCTATCTACCCCAAATCCTTTATTTTGCACATTGGATCCTTTGGTGGTATGGGGCCTTCCATTCCATCCATTTTTAACAATATTAACAAATTCATAATAATTTTCTATTTAAATCCAAAAGAGGTACAGAGGAGGTACAGAAAGTAAAAGCTAAGTCAGTCTTGGAGTCACATCTCATCCTCATCTTCATTCATTCTGATAAATATTTTTGAGTACTTAGGGTGAAGAAGATGCTGAAAATCCCATAGATATTCCTCATAAATCTTATTTCCATCATTTAGGGATGTGTGGAGGCTCCAGAATTTCTACCTAAAAGGGCCCTGGAGGTAATAATCTGGTTGGCTAGCAAGGATGCCAACTTCTGTCCTAAAGCTGCCTGTGAACGTTGAGCACAGTTTTACTTGCATTGCATCTTTACTGGGGGCAGAGCAGGGAGCTCGGAGGGTTAGATGCCCCCAAGCCACTTGGTACTGTCCTTGTGAAGGATCTTGTTTTATTCAATTTGTGGACTTTAATTCTGAATCTTTGAAAGCTCTCTATATTATTCTCCAATTCTAGTACCAAAAATTGTACAGAGGACTCTAATGTGGGCAAGCACAGAGATAAAGACAAATTCATCACTTTGTAATTGCTGGGTTTTGCCATTTGTAAACCTCAGTAATTGTGCTTGCTTTTTGAACCAATTCACTAAAATTTCTTATGACTAGATAATTTTAGCTGAATATCACTACAGTCATTTATATTCAAAAAAGTGTTCTGCAAATGAAAGCAGGCAATAATATAGAATGGGAGCCTGTTATGTCTGCACCGAGCCTTCTTGTTGCCACTCTTTTAATATATTCCTACTCCTATTTTTTCTCTTATTTTTCTATTAAATATATTAATATATAAAATACTGTTATTAAATATTCCCATGCCACATTTTTTTTCTTTCGCAGTCTATGTGTTTTACCTTCTTTCCTAGGTTGTAAGTTTCTTAATTATAAAGACATTGACTAGTTCATCTCTGCATCTCACCAGCCCACAACTGGCACACAGAGAACATTAAGAATGGTTTGTTGAGTGAATAAATGAATGTCCTGAACCCTGGACCCTAGAAGAAAGATATAAAATAAATCTTTAAAACTTTAATAAATGGATTCAAAAGCTGTTTCAGATAAACTATTAGCAAGTTGTCACATCTAACACTTCTAGAAGGCCTGCCAGGGAGGGTCAACATAACCCCATAAGGGTGTAAACACAGCTGTTGTTCTCTTCAGGATATGATTAGTTTTGATTTATTGCACACGTCCACCTGCAAGGCTTCTCAGAGCACACAGAGTCATAATCTCCAAAGTCACCTAGTGACAAGTGAGTCCCTCAGCTCCATTGCTCACCTGGATCAGCAGCTCTCATTTATCTCTCAGGCAGCTCAGAACTGCTCCTAGCCTCAAGGCCCGCAAACTTAAACTTTGTCAAATTAAATGGGCAATAATTTACAATATAAGTATCTTTTAAGAATAGTGAGTTATTTCTCTTCTTCTTCATCTTTTTCCCTTCACAAAATAAAACGCTGGAATTATAGACCACAAATATATTTATAGTTACTGCTTTTCTTTTTAAAAAGATGGGTGCATATTCCTGTCACTGGTCACAAGGAAGAGGAGATGGGGAATTGAAAGGATCCAAGTAGGGCGCCTGGGTGGCTCAGTTGGTTAAGCGACTGCCTTCGGCTCAGGTCATGATCCTGGAGTCCTGGGATCGAGTCCCACATCGGGCTCCCTGCTTGGCGGGGGGTCTGCTTCTCCCTCTGACCCTCCTCCCTCTCATGCTCTCTGTCTCTCATTCTCTCTCTCTCAAATAAATAAATAAAATCTTAAAAAAAAAAAACTTTAAAGAAAGGATCCAAGTAAACATATCAACACTTACTCTAAAAGGGCTCAAAGTGCATATGATAAGCTGCAGAAGATTCCAGAAGAAAGGGACATCAGGTAAAACTCAGTTTTGAAACTGAGGTAGAAATGTAAACTGGGAGGAAAGGCAGAATGTCCACAGGGGAAGCCACGCCCCCTAAGGAGTTAAAAATGCTTAAGTTCTAATCAGGCTTTAAATCAGATCAGGTTACCACATGTACCTATAACTTACTTCTTTTGTGAAGTTTTTCTTATTTCCAACTAAAATAATGCAAGGACAGTAAATACTTGGCCATGTGCAGAGAATACCGTAAATGAATGGGAAAAAGGAAGTTATCCTTGGAGTTTTCCTACATTAAGAACACCACTTAACACAGGATTCCTGAATTGCCTTGTGATTCCTACTCTCATCCGTATAGAAAGGCTGTCCCCTTTCATGCTTTTTTAGCTGTCTCTGCAAAGAGAAGGGAGCATTTCAGAAACTTATTTAGCTACTGATTCGAATAAGCACCCCCACCCCATCCCACAGAAGCAGATGCTCTTTTGGAGGTTTCATGTAACAATGTGAAACTAACTACCTAACTAGTTCAATGTATTTGGAAGCCAACTTTATTTGGTGAAGAATGCTGAATTGAGAATTAAAATTCATGTTTGAGTCCTGACTCAATCTCTTAGTATGTGTGTGATTTTTAGTAAATTATTTAAGATCTATTTTTTTCAGTGATAAAATGGTGGATTACTGATACTTGCCCTAATAACCTCCCATCTGATTGAGATAATTAAATGAGATGTTACATTAAAATGTGCTTTGTGAACGCTAAAGTGCTATGCAAATGTAAGATACTGAATGGACACATTTGATGACACAAATGTCTGTCGTGGAAATTTTTCTACCAACCTATGCGACAGAAAACAGCTTTGAATCTTTCCTATAACAAGAGAGCATATGTACATAGCTATAATGTTACATAAACAGCTTTTCCATGTCTACAAACCACCCGTCCCTACTAAAAACTGCTACTAAAATTATAGAGGTAGGCAAATTCTTCCAGGTAGTTCCTTTTTCTTACTTTCATTGAGCTTTGGGGAAATATTTTTTAACTTCAGTCTATTCCTCCTAACTGGTTTCTGATGTACATATGAAGGATAACTCTCTAGATGCTCACTCTTTCCAGAAAGTATTTACTTAGAGAAAATTAGAATTTAATTTATACTGGATGATCAATACAGACCTTTATGCATGCAATACATCTAATACATTGCAGCCAGATTAATTTCCCTAGTCAGTGATTAATTGCCTACTCTGTCCCAGGTGCTGGAGAAGGTGCCTGGAATACAACAGAGAGCATGATGGGCAGGTTCTCTGCCCTTCTAAATGTCAAATCCATAGTTCGTTTCAGAGCTCATCTTTCTCAACCTCTGTGTCATTTGATTTTGTTGCCAATTTACCTTCTTGAAACTTCCTTCTCTCTCAATTTTGAAGGCATAATTCTTGCTTAATATAGCAGATACTATTGGCCAAGTTCCCCAACCTGAATTTCCAAGCCCTTCTCCTTCATTGCCTTCCAGCTAGGGGTAGTGATATGCTGTGGTTTTGCCCAGTTAGATGTAAGATGAAGTCTATGCTAATGGTCCTGCCGTGGATAGGCAGCACTCCTTCCTCTTCCTAATTCCATCTGCTACAATGTAGATGTGTTGACTAGACCTGTAGTCGCCAACCTGCAGCCATGGGGAAAAGTCAAGAGAATGGCTTTGTGGTAGGCACCGCCTAGGAGTAGACTACACCAAGTTAACTCTAATTCATCCTCAGTCACAGCTTAAATCTCCTCGGAGAGACCTCCCGAAACCTCCCAATCTAAATTAGCACCTCCTACTAGATATTTTCATAGCACTCTGTGATTTTCCTTCATATAACTTATATATTTTTAGTTCTGTATTTCACTGCATTAGTATTTATCTTACATCTTTCTCCTCCTCTAGAAAGCAAAGGGATAATTAAATCTTTCTATAGCTATTCTATATTCAGTGTCTCACAGATTATCTTGCACGTTTTATATGCCTCACAAATATGTGTTGAAATTTGATGACTTCTCCAGACTTAGGTTTCAAATTACCCTCTGGGTATCTCTACTTGAATGTTCAACAGGTCCATCAAAACCAAAGGCCCAAAGTAAATTATATCTGTACTGAATTTCTTTTTCCAGTTAATGGCATCACCAGAGACCAAAGCCAGAAGCCTCCAAACCTCCTGACCTTTTACATCTCCACTCCTCCATTCGCCTGGTATCCAAGACCTGATTCTACCAACTTAATATTTCTTTACCCTCCTCCTCATCCCCTTGGTACTGTTCATCCTTCCTTACTTCAAGCCTTCATTTTACCTGCAGTTCTATGGTATTACTATTGTAGTAGACTGCTCATTCATCTTCCCGTGTATTTGAAACCCACTCTTTTTAATGATCTTCAACTAACCAACTCTTATACCCATCTTAGAGATCAGAAAAATGAAGGTTCCAAGGGTTTCAGAAACTTCTAACCTCAGGTCACCGAACTAGTAAGTAGCAAAGGTGAAACTTACAGTCTATACCCCCAAATCAGGAGACCTGGGAGAGATCTTCTAGACCTCAGCATGACCAAAAGCCCTGGTCCAGACATCCTGAATTAGAAAAGCATCCTTATGTATGGATTTACCCCTCAGAAGTTTGTGTATTTCTTGAGAACAGAGAAAAGATCTTCATTTCATCCCTTCTCATCACACATCACCTTCCCCTTCCCCAGCACACATCACCTTCCTCTTCCCCAGCACACTCCATAGTATCTGCTTTATGGTATGGTATGATATCAAAGGATTTTTTGAGACAGAAATGGAAAAAGAAAAAAAAAAGAGAGAAATAAGGAAGGATTAATCCAAAGGAGAAAAAAGGAGGAGGATCCAACGTGATGAGACATGAGGAAGAAAGATATAGGAACAAGAAATATAATTCACTTTGTTTAGATTCTTGTTCAGAAGTTATGCCTTTGCAAAAAATGTTGGCTTGAATTTTGGCTGATGTTTTACTTAGTTCAGCACAGGGAAAATTCCAACTTGGCCTTTTCCCTCAGGAACATTTATGAAGAGTTAAGAGTTATATGATGATGTGAGGTTAAAGAAAGTCAATTCACATATACCCTTCTTCAAAGTAAAAGTTAGCATCTAAGTGCCACCAAGTAAATGACCTCTCCTCTAAAAGCTCTGCCCTCTCCCCTTCAAGACAATTTTAGTCTAAAAAGCCAGTTTGATTTGTCACAATTTTTTTTTTTTTTTTACCATTTTGTGCTTTAAGAGTAATTTGGGACTGTATTTAGGACTGCAATTTCTCCTCTAAAGCAACTAAAAGCCTTATTCTTTTCAGTCTGATAATTAACCTACCATGCCATTTCACCCAAATAATCTTCTGGAAATTTAACAATGTACCCCCAAATCTTTTGTAGGCTGGGTTTGCCTCAGCACCACTAAATCACTCAGTATCATGTTCCTCATAGGCGGCGGCTGAAATGAAATATGCATACTATGTAATTGGAAAAAGATTCTGTCTCATTTGCCTCAGCTGTTCTTCCTTGTTGGAAATGCAGAGGGAAAGAAAGCAGCAAGAATACCTTCCTGCTGTCAATTTAGAAGAAAAGCCATCACCACAGAGCCACATCAGCAGGGGCGGGCCTGAGTTCTCTGCAGGCTTCTAACAAGCCCCTTAGACCTTGAGACACTCAGCATGCTCCCTTGACACAGAATGGGATGAGTTTCGATAAAACAATATGGTGTGCAATTACAAACACATCTTAAGTGCCCCCTACTCATTGGCTCTGTTCCATTGCCAAAATGCTCTAGTTCAGCCTCTCCAAAAAAAAAAAAAAAATGTACCTCCAGCCAAAGTGCCACATGTGCAGAGAAAGAACACATTCTGTTTTTATTTTTTTATGTGTTTCCATAATCCTAGTAATAAAACATATTAAAATGAGCATCTTCCTCATTAGAAGAGGGTTTCTATGGGAGGTGATTTAAAATTTTATAAATTTACTATCACTTTTATTTTCAGTTCTCTATTATTCAGAATTTAATTGTTCAATGCATGAAATAATGATAGCTAGCACTTACTGTGCTTCCCACGTGCCAGCCACTGTTCTGAGTGCCTCATGTATATTAATTTTGTCCTCAAAATGATCCTGTGCTGGTAGGTGCTATCCCTATCACTCCTATCTTTACAGATAAGGTAACGAAGTACACAGAGGTTAAATAAGTTGCTCCTGTCACCAGCTAGGAAGTGGTGCCCACACCCTAGTGCCTCTTATACAGGCCATCATTTATGCATTCGCTACTTCTTTTTTCCTTCCTCCTATGTTTTCTTTAGGGCCATTTTCGTCATTTATTCTTTTAGAGAATGCTTACCTTTAGAGAATGTCCTCAGTATATGGGGGAGGTGCAATGAGGCACACCCCCAAAGTCGTGGAAGCAAGCGAAATAAAGTGGGCTCAGAGAACCCAACAGAATGGCCCTGGATATCCATGGCACTCTCACTTTTCCAGATTTCCTTGCAGTTGGAAGGAGCCATGTGACTAGTTCTGGTCAACAGTCTTTGAGCAGAAGTAAAGCGAACTGAAAAAAGTACTTGGCAGACAGAGTGTTCAATTGTGTTGAATACCACTGATAGGTCAAATATTGTGAGACTTGAGGAATGATTATGAGAATTAGCAATTATGGGATTTTATTTATTTTTTAAAGATTTTTTTATTTATTTGACAGAGAGAGAGAGAGCGAGAGCAGGAATGCAAGCAGGGGGGAGAGGGAGAAGCAGGGGGAGTGGGAGAGGGAGAAGCAGGCTTCCCGCCAAGCAGGGAGCCCAATGTGGGGCTTGATCCCAGGACCCCGGGATCATGTCCCAAGCTGAAGGCAGACGCTTAGCGACTGAGCCACCCAGGCGCCCTGCAATTATGGGATTTTAGCAATAGGGAGATCCTTGTGGAGCATGATAATAACAGTTTCTCTGTAGAAATTCATTAGTAGCATCATTCAATCAATTATGTAGAGTACTAGAAACTACTTCGCTAGTGGGTATAGAAAGATTGGCCTATAGTTATAGAACCTAAATCCTTCTCAATCCTGTGCTGTTCTCTTTCCCAGCTGACTCAGAAATCTCTTTCGCTTTCCTTGTTTCATTATACATCCACATACTCACACATCTATGTCAAGTTGTCATACATTGAACTTTTAGTCCAAAGTCTTTTCACTCTTTTATAATAGTGCTATACAACTGTATTTTTGCTATGGTCTTATAGTAAGGAGAGTGCACTTCTAAGCCCCTTAACTTTGGACTTGGTTATATGATTTGATTTGACCAATGGGGCATTAGCAGAGACAACCTATGCATAAAAATTGAAATTTCCTTGAGCAACTGGACTTGCTGTCTTGTACATCTACACAGCCGAGTTAATCCACGTACTCAGGATAGTTCACTGCTCCCATATAGACACCCAAAACTAACCTGCAACCTGGAACCCACTCCAGCCAACATCAACCAAACTTCAGCTGACCTGCAGAAGCATGCATGGGAAATAAATGACTTTTTTGCTAGAAGCCACTGAGCTTTGCAGTGGTTGGTATATGGCATTATTGTGAATATAGCTCACACACACAAAAAAAAGAATTTTTGAGACAAAATTTGAATTCCCAATCTCCCAAATGACCTTAAAAAAGAAGGCACAAAGTTTTGCCTGGACAGTTCTCTAATTATAAGCCTCAGATTGATCCTAAAATGCCATGAGGCCACTCCACCCAGTACCCACACCACACAGTAAAATTGGTTCATTTTCCTCTTTAAAAATCAGACTTTAGGAATTGGAAGAGATCTGAGTAGTCATGTCCAACCACCTCTTTTTACATCAGAGAATACCCAGGAGATGAAATGACATGTCAAATATCATACTGCTAATCACACAGAGCAGCTACTAGAATCCAGAGCCCTGACTGTTATTCTGGTACTATTTCCACTGTGGCACACTGCCTATCTTAATTCTAAACTGAGAACTCTCAGGTTCAGTCTATATTCAGAAACAAGAATCTAGGATATAACATTATAAATACTCATTCTCTTGTCACCCATGGTATCCTCTTTCCCTTTTTATGAACTCATTTCTCTCCAGCATCTGAACCACTCCAACACACACACACACACACACACACACAGCTGAATTCAATCTTTAGTCTTTGACTATTATCTAAAAATCTCGGTTCCATCAACTGTTAATATAAAGTTATTGAACTAACAATTTCATTTTACAGTCAAGGAAATTGAGTCCTAAAAAAGTAAGATGACTTGCCCAAGGCCATACAACTGGATAGCAGAAAAGAAGATACTAGATCCCAGGATTCCTGACTCCTCTCTAGCATCTACCTCCCAAACCCTACCATTTATAATCAACAATATATGTACATTTGTGCCTTTGTGGTTTTTAATCTCATTACTTCAGGAGAAATTAATTTTGGATTCTTTTTTCAATCTATTAAGTCTTGACATCTTTTTATCTGGAATGGAGATAGAGGCTTTTGCATTAAAATGTAATCCAAGTAAATGTTCTTGAGGGATTTCAAAAGTCAATATGACTTTTACTCTTTCAAAAAAAATCCCCTCTCAAAAGGATAGTGACTTGCCTTTGCATTGCTGTGCTTTGAAACAAAAAGATGATTTGTATATTTATTTTTTATTTTTTTTTAAAGATTTTATTTATTTATTCATGAGAGACAGAGAGAGAGAGAGAGAGAGGCAGAGGGAGAAGCAGGCTCCCAAGGAGCAGGGAGCCCGATGTGGGACTCGATCCCAGGATCCTGGGATCATGACCTGAGCCGAAGGCAGACGCTTAACCATCTGAGCCACCCAGGCGCCCTAATTTGTATATTTAAAAGGCACCTTTCATCTTCTCATCTGTAGAGCTCAATGCTTACAAAAACAACTCATTAATTGTTTCTTCACCTTTTGTCTTTTTAGAAAAGAGGAGAAACACAAACAGTCAAAAACTAAATCATGTGTCCAGGGTTGGATAGGGGGGCACTAATTTAGCACATTGACTCTACAAAGTTCTGGTATGAACTTTTGTATATTAGTAATACTAATCATAACTCCCACAAAGTTATACTATGTTCTGGGCACCATGATATTTGACTTTTATATGCATTAACTTATTTATTCCAGATGATGGTAATCTTTGTATGTAATATTATTATCCTCATTTTACAGAGAGGAAGATGAATCTTAGAGTTAAATAATTTTTCCAAGGTAACAGCAGAATGAACATGCCCAACTTCTGGCAGAGATGCCATGTCTTTCTTACAAAATATCACAGGGTCACGAGTGAGAAAGGGCCTTGACTCTAGCACTGAAATAATGAACAAAATAGCTTCTGAGGTTTTCATGGCGAATTGCTGTAAGTACACATATATTCCTACTTGTTTGAAGCACTGTGAATTTATGAAAAAAGATGGACTTGAGCTACTTCATAAAGGTAAATTAAAAATTAGTCTTTGTTATTAGTAGTCCGGACTGTGGTTTCCTTTGAAGAAGAAGGAGTGTTCATGACTTGGAGGGAAGCCCCAAGCGTCTTGTGCAGTATGAGGAACGAACGCTCTGCCTTTTGTTGTGGGAGGCTGTGTAGGTGAGTTTACTTTGTGACAATGCACCAAGCAGGATGCATGATTTATGCCGTTTCCTGTGCGTATATTATATAGCATTAGAGCTCACATTAAAATTACCCTTTGAAAATGTCCAAAGACATATTGAGAATAGAACCCCTGTCTGCCTCGGAGGAAACTTTACATTTACCAGCTGTGAGCCAGGTGAGGCAGGGCAACAGAGGTTATGCTTACGAACTTTGAAGATGACAGGTCTTGTTCAGTTCCATCCCAATTAAGGATTTCTAAGCTTCAGCAGCCTTGCCTGTGAAAATCAAGGGACTAAGCTCAGTGAGCTCTATTATAGTACTCACTATGTTTCATTGTTGCTTCATCTCCCAGGGAAGGTTTCTGCTTACCTTGTGTTAGTCCAGAAAACAGACAAGAAGATGGAATTAAAGGTGCAACAGATTTCTTGGGGAAAACATCGGAGGAGGCTGAGAGAGATGTCAGGCTGCAGTGTTAAGTCTGAACTTTGTGAAGGTGAGAGGGCAGGGGTCATGGAAACAGATAACACATAAAAGGAGGCAAGTTGGGGGAAAGGGAGAAATAATGGATTCAGTTCTGATGTATTGAGCTTGAGGTGTTTTTAGACATCAATCCTGAAATGTCAAAGGGAAATAGGGGTCGGAAGTGTGCTTCAGTTGCACGTTTGTGAGTCATCTGCATATCGATGGTAAGGGAAGCCAGAGGCATAACAAGAGAGCTTGGGGACAGAGTACCAGAGGAAAAGAGGAAAGGGCCCCAAGCATTGGTGAATTTTGCTAAAGTCAGGAAACAGAAGGATGAGACTGCAAAGATAACAAGTCCACAAAGAGGAAGCAAGCAGAAAAGGATTGTGTCCAGTCAAGGGAAGAAAGAAATGATCAATAATGACAAACCCCACAGGGAGGTCAAGTAAGAAGCAGCCTGAAAATGTCCATTGGATTTAGAGACATGGAGGCCATTGCTGATCTTAATAAGAACTATCACAGTTCAGTGATGGGGACAGGCCAATCTCGCTATATGGTGGTGGGGGTTGGGTAGGGAGGGAGACAGAGGTGGACTTGGAGTACAAATCTAAAGGGCAAGTGAGCAGATTGGATTTTGAGAGGATGCAAACAGCTCTTCTATTAAACAGGAGGAAAGAAGAATAGATACGATACAGATGTAGGCAGAGATATATTTGGAAATGGGAAGATGAGAGATCACAATCTTATCTAGTAGTTTCCATTTTCTCAGTGAAAATATCATCGGCTGAGAGCAATGGAAAGGATAGAGAAGTTGAAGGATTCTGAGGAACAGAGAGTTTGAAAGTCTTTACAGAAAATGGGGGTGGGAATTGAGCAAAAACTTGCAACAAGTTAAAAGGCGCATTTGCAGTTGTTGAGTATACATTTACGGCAGATCCAATGGCCCTGCTGTTCAGCCTGCCACAGCCAGGTTGGGTTGTGCAATGCAAGCTCAGGAAGGGCAGATATATGGGTAACCTGGGGAGGACTTTCTAACCTGTTGGGTGCAACGAAAGCCAAAGGTGAATGCATTTAGTGGTAATGGCCATAGTGTTATTGAAATAATACCATGTGGACTCATGGTTGAGGAGGAAAGTTAAGAAAGGAAGGGAATGGTGGATTGAGAGAATGTAGGAGTTGTGGAGAGAACCCCGGCCCTTGAACATTTTTGTCCTCTAACTTTAAAAAATTTATTTATTTATTTATTTGACACAGAGAGAGAGAGAGCACAAGCAAGGGGAGAGGCAGAGGGAGAGGGAGAAGTAGACTCCCCGACGAGCAGGGAGCCCAATGCGGGGCTCAATCCCTGGACCCTGGGATCATGACCTGAGCTGAAGGGAGACGCTTAACCAACTGAGCCACCAAGGCGCCTCTGTCCTCTAACTTGAAACACCTCTTCTAAAACCAGTCGCTTTTGTTCCCAGGACAAAAAGTCATGTAGCAAATCTTACATTTGAAAAATCAGCTGCATTTATGGTAGCCAACACAACCAAAAACATTTCCTTGCCTTCATGAAGTTTGTAATGAAAACAAGTAGACTTGCCAGATTTTTTTAAAAGAAGGAATATAGGTACACTAAAAAGTCTTTCCTTGTTTATCTGAAGTTCAAATTTAACTGGGCATTTTGTTCTTTTATTTGGTAAGTCTGTCCATCTAAGCAGGTGAAATAAATCTGAAGATTCTGCTTCTTACCACTTCAACATATAACCAGTGTTTAAAAAATTGAGATATTTTAAGTTTTAATTAATTAAAAGTAAATAAAATTAAAAATTCAGCTTCTCATTCACCCTTGCCACACCTCAAGTGTCTGGTAGCCATATGTGGCCACATATTGGGCAAATTGTAGCTACTGTATTGGACAGCACAGCTCTACACAACAAACTCCTAAAGTCATGAATGATGTTCACCTTTGTAATCTCCCCCGTGAACTAGCATAGTAGCAAGACTCTGTAATTACCACCAACAGAAGGAGATATATTTGAATAGAAAAGATAGACAAAAGGTAGACAATAATGAGCAGAGAAGAGAAGTAGTATATGAATTGAACAAAAGGGCCTTCTAGAAGCCCAAGAAATTATACCCTTTGGACAGAAACTTATATGAAAAAGATGGTCCTTAGAGAAACAGTTTCATAACCAACTGGAATCTAATTTTAAAAGAAAAATATATATTGTGTACCTCAGCAATATATACAGAGACAAGGAAAAGGTGTCTTTCAAGAAAGTTTCTATCCCAGCATGCACCAGACATTTCTTTCTCTGCATTTTACGTGGAACTTAATTCCTAACATGCATATATTTTCCACAGAAACAGCATAACAAACTCCATTGCTATAAAGACAGCAAAGACAAAGTCTCCCTCAGAATTCCATAGAGCAAAGAGTCGTGAGGCTGGGGATCTCTGATGAGCATGGCTATTTTCTCTAAATCCTCTCAGGGTGTTTTCTGTTTTCCAAAATGAAAGCAACCTGGAAATTATTTACTTCACGGTGGAGACCCAGAAGAAGAGTAATGGCAGGCTGAAAGCTCACAAAAGTGAAGGCTGAAGCTGTCCTTTTCCTCGGGGAAAAATAATCTGAGTCTGATGCAATGCAGTCATTTTTTCCCCGCCATTCTTTTTATCTGCCGAAGCTGTGTTCTCCAAGAGCATTCATCAGGCGCTCTTTCTTGGTTGGCAGAGAGGCTCTGTATGAATTCTAACCCTGCTATATGATCCATCTTGGAAAGAGGAAAATATAATAAAGGGGAGGGAAGATCATTCTTGTATTGATATTTACATTTCCCAGAACATATAAAACTATCATTTAAAATTAATTGCTCACCAGACCACACTCCCAGTGAGAAAATGTTGTTTTATTCAGAGAGGCGACTGACCCGGAGTCCCTTTGAGTTGGAGAAGCTGTTTTAATTATCCACCTCACTTCACTCCCCAAACAAGCCCCCTTTAATGGTTCGGTTTGTGCAAAGTTCCCCTCCTTTGTATTTTTAGTCAACTGAAGTTTAGGCCTTATATATCATTTTTAATTAGTTAAAAGATAAATATTATAAACTTCTGAACTGACAAAGCAGTAATTGCTTTCCAGTCTATAAATGGTGGTGGTGGTGGTGGTGGTGGTGGTAGTTTCCAGTGACAATTAGAGAACCTATTTTTGAAGTTAGCATCTACCTATTAGTGGTGAGGTTAATGTCCTGGTTTGGGGGGAAGGATGGTATAAAAATTTTAATGATCTTACACTGGTTGGGTAATGTTTGAACATTGGAAAGATGGCATTCAAGTACACTACCCACCAGTAGTTTATTGAGGCATGAACCCAGGGGCAATAATCTGAAAAGAAAGGTAACCATTCAGTGAGGAATCATTTACTTCTACTACTTAGCATTTACTAGAACTGACAAGTTACTAGTCCTTAAATATGTTCACCTCTCAAGAACGACTTTTTATCTTTTTCTTCTCTGTAATCTCCCAAGCTAGTATAGCTACCCTACAGAAGGATAACATGGCTTAGGATGGAGTTAGAGTCCTGGTAGAAGTAATTTAACTCTCCTTCACCCTGAAAATAATGCTTTACTAGCTCTGTCAGTACAAGTACAAAATTGTTAGGAGACAATTCTCCGTGGGTCGCATGCTTCTGCACATTTTGCAAGAGAAACGCTGATTGCTCTTTTATTCTGGACTATATTTTCACGGATGTTTGTACAGCCAACAGCCTTGGAAGAAAAAGATGGCATTTCCCTCCAAAACAAAGAGAGATACTTTGCATGCTCATCCTCCAGTGCCATAAAGATAATGCCTCCTTGAGAGCAAACACGGAAATGCTTACTGCCCATTGTAAAATATTTGGGTTCCCTAAACTCAAGAGTTCCCCTGCATGTGAGGCTGTCCCTTGGCCCCCATTTTTGTTTGTTTCCATCACCCTATGGGACTCAGGGAACTGGCAAAAGAGAAAAGAATGCTTATATTCTGACCATTGCTATCACTGTGAGCAATAAAGAGCCTTTTGTTTCTTACTCAGGGATTTTTTTTTTTTTCTTGTCTTCTACCAGTATCCATGAAACGGTGGTGGTCTCACTTGCTAGCTTGCAAGTAGGGTAAAAATCTCAAAGCCTTGACAGTTCTTAACAAGAAGCACTTAGGAAAAGATGCACAGAGATGGAGGCTTTTACCCCTCACATAGCTTCTCCTGATGCTTTCCTTCAGGCTGAGGCTGGAGAGGGCAGAAGGTGAGGGCTTTCTGGGGTACAGGTTCTCGGTGAATTATAGCACACTAGTGCACTGCAGACCCTTCCTCAGGGTAGAGTTTGGGCTCAGTATGTAAAATGTACTTGTGCTGCAACTGAGGACCTAAGCCCTTATGGTGATGGCCATCAGATAGGATGCTGGGCTGACCTGACTGTGCAGCGCAATATGGAATAGAGTATTCCTCACTGAGGGTAAGACAGGAGAGGTTAAACTCAATCTCGCAGGAAAGGGAATTGAGCATTCACTGGAACAAACCTTGCTTCACAAAGGGGAAAGTATTGTCAGAGCATTCAGAAACTTGATTCAAGTGGAGACTGGAGCTGAAGGCCCAAAGTGTGACTAGTTGAAGAGGATAGTCACTTCAGTAATTTTTTTCAGTTTTCCAAAACTTTTCCCTTTTTTTGAACTGATTTTTCGTCTTTTCAAGGGCACTGCCACCTGATTTAGAATTCAATTATTTTGTGTGCCACAAAGACATAAAGGTTATAAACCACAGATCTAGAATGTCCCCAGCTATGGGTTGCGTTGGTGTTGCCAAGCCCAGTGTCTGCAAGGAATCCCCCACCCCAACCCCCGGGGAGGTCTATTCTCAAAGGAATCAACAGGCTACACCAGGGTCTAAATATAGAGCTGAGCAGGGACTCTTGGGTGGCTCAGTCGATTAAGCGACTACCTTTGGCCCGGGTCATGATCCCAGAGTCCTGGGATCGAGCCCCGCATTGGGCTCCCTGCTCAGCGGAGAGTGCCTGCCACTCCCCCTGCTGGTGCGTGCTTTCTTCTCTGACAAATAAATGAACAAAATGTTTAAAAATATATAAATAAATAAATAGCTGAGCAAATAGTACTTACCCAGTACCCTTTTACTTGGTACACCTTCCTTGGTGTCCTTTGAGACGCAATGCGAAAATGGGAATATGCCCTCTCTCAACACTCCAAGCTCCCCTCTCATTCTCAAAACTGGCTCCATGTACATACTATCTGAACAGAGTTAGAGATTTATTCCCGGAATCCCAGGATCCAGCCCTGCATCAGGCTCCCCGCTCCATGGGGCATCTGCTTCTCCCTCTGACCCTCATACATAAAGTTTTGCCAGTCACACCTAAGGGATAAGATAAGAGAAAACGCATCTCAAGAGTCCTTGCCAGAGGCAGAACTCCAGGAGGAGGTCTTGGGCCTCTGGAGAGAAATCCCAAGATAAGAGAGGGATTCCACATACCACAGAAGTAAGTGACAGGATGCAAGGAGGGCTGAGGATAAATGGGCGGCACTTAAGCCTGCCTCACCCTGTGAAGAATGTGGGAGAGCTCCCTCCCTGCCAGTCCAAAGGACTTGCTGCCCTCACACATTCTGGTTTCCTCCCTAATGATAAGGTTAAAAAAAAAAAAAAGCCTCCATGCCTATGAAGTCCTAGAGGTTGAGCTATAAGGAGTGACCTCTGTCAATATCCAGAGAGCAAAGAAAAGTGATTTCTCTTAGGAAGAACCTCACTCTTCACCTTTGATTAAAAGTACAAATAAATAAATAAACAAACATAAATATTTTAGGTTAATGTGCTAATTGACCACCTGCTATGTTCACAGTTGTCCTCTGTAAAGGAAAACCCAGCTGTCTTTCTATTGAAGTTGCGTTAAATAAGAAAGCCCTTTCCAGGAAAGTCCAATTTAAGGATGGCTCTATGTTCTAATGAAGACTTTTGACCCCTGGGAAATATAAGAAGGAACATCCAGAAGTAGTGATATTAGATTTTCTGCTTTTTAATCCTGACGGGAAAGCTTATTTTGAAGAATTTCAATTCTTCATGCAAATATACAACAGATGACAGAACTGAGTAACTGTTAAGAGCTTAGCTCTTCCCCGGCAATCTTTTCAGGTTTTGATTCCCTATTAAAACTCAATTCTTGGGGCACCTGGTGGTTCAGTGGGTTAAGCATCTTCCTTCAGCTTAGGTCATGACCCTGGAGTCCCAGGATCCAGCCCTGCATCAGGCTCCCCGCTCAGTGGGGCATCTGCTTCTCCCTTGACCCTCCCCAATCTCATGCACACTTTCTCTCTCAAATAAATGAAATCTTAAAAAACAACAACACTCAATTCTTAGGTCCACTTAGAGAGAGAAGGAAGGAAAAGAATGTCTCTTGCTTCAAACTCATAATGGCATCCAGCTCTGCTTTGCCCACTTTAGGTAGATTGCTTGGTTTGGACGCTTACACTATTTTTTCTGGAAACCAATCGTACTTCTGGGTTGCACTCCGAAACCACTAGAAGTCGTCTGGCTGAGAAGGAATTAGAGTCCAAGTACTTTTTTTTATGGCTTTATTTTACCTGCTCCTCCTGAGCACCCTGCACTTTAACAAACACAGAAAACACATTTATTGACAACTTTTTACAGTGATGTCCTACAGGAAGATTTTGTTGTTACCCACTCTTTCCCAAGTTTTACTGCAAAAGACGAAGCCCTGCTGAATCCAGCTGGTGACTCCCATGGAAAAGTTTACCACAGAAACATTTGCAATCAGTTAAGACTTTGGTCCCATAATGCTCAGCAAAGGAAGTTGAAGACAATTCAGAATGGAAATAGAACTCTATATGCCAAACCTTAGAGCTAAGTTTTACAGCATCACCCTTGATAGATGTGTGTTTTTCTCATTGTTTGGTGCCCAGTGAATGGAGATGAGTATGTCTTTAAGATTTTTATTCACTACGTTTGTGTCTGCATCTGTATAGAACATTATCTTCCACTTGGCAGGTCACCTAGACTTGCCCACATCTGGTTCTGCTTTCATTTCTCTGACCCTATTCCTTTCTGGCCAGCACTCAAAAAGAACGACAAGTTTATAGGTGCCACGGAGGCATGTGGTTGAAGGGAATCTTTTCTCTTTTCCCAAGTTCCTATTTCTGTCTTGATTTTTTTCCCCTTATTTTTCACTTAATTAGGAAGAATTACAATTGAGTGGAGGCTTTTATTAATATTTGGGGAAAATGACATGTTAAAGAGGCATTTTAGAGTGATCTGAATGCTTGAAAACTTTATTTTTACTGCTGACTACAGACTATGTTGAGAGGCAGTTCTTTACTGAAGGACCAGGGGCTTCAGGGTTGGGCAGAGTCAATTCCAAATCTAGTTCTGCCACTTGTTGGTGACCTGAATCCTGGATTTTCTGCATCTGTATTTACGTGATAAAAGGAAGTCAGCATGTTTAGGTTGTTGTGAAGATTAACTCTAAACGCATGATAAGTGCCTGGTAAAAGGGAAGTATTATTAATGAAAAGTAGCTCTTAATATTTAGCTGCAGTAAAATGCAACATTCTGATCATACTCAGCAATTAAAAGGAAAACGTGCTGGTTTTCATCTCTGTGAGATCTCATTATTATGTAGTGGTTTTCCATTAGGCTCAATAGAATGTCATTGCTAATAATAAAGGCTGTGAAAGCTTACTGAGCCATAGAAGTTTTATTTGCTTAATGTGAGAGAATAGGCCCAAGGACAATACATTCATGGTTTGGGAAAGAGAAACAGATTACTAGAAAAGCAATAGCATGCCGAACATGTCAAAGAAAAATACAGCACTGATAAACATGAAAATAAGTCCTGGTACCAGGAATAAGGTAAAACCGTGATTTTTTACTGAAAATGCAGGGAGTTGACCTTCTAAAACAGACAAGATTAGTTGAAGGAAACCATTGTCTATCTTACTGCTCTAGTCTCTTGATGATAATAAGCTTTCACTCCCAAGTGAAGGGAAAGGAAAGGCTCCACCTAGGTGAGACCAATGCCAATCTCAGTTAACCATCTGAGGTGGCCAAGTGGAGTCACCTCAGAATGTTAAGGTTACTGTAAAATATAACACCTGTGAGCAGTAAAATCAAGCACAGAGACGTCTCTACACTCACCTAGGGTAGCCCTTGACATAAAGGAAAATGAAGTTTAAAAATAAAGAATTTGAACAAGATCTTCAAACATGACAGATTTGAGGTGGTTATTTCACTCCTGGAGTCAAGTAAGATATATTGTATGATTCTGATATGATTTACATAACTGGCTGGATTTCAAGTTTGCTTCTTCATGTGGGTGATGGTGTTCGCTGCAGCAGGGGAGAAAGCTATGATTTGTAACTTTAAAGCAGCAATTATTTTCTATACTTCCTAACAATTTCTCAGGTACCCCATGACAGTCACACCCATCTCTCTAAATTCTGTAAAAATATATTTTGTTTCTTCTCTCTCTCTCAGGTGAGGTTGACTTTCATAAGGAAAGACAGGGATGGAGGTAAACATTGGAGTTTGTCTTTAATCAGTTTTCCTTTCTCCTATTTGGTATCGTTTACTTCCCTCTGGGTCATTTCAATGAAATTAGACTTCACCATGCCATCCTAAATAAAGGAAAAGAGGAGTATGAATTAATGAAGTTTGGGTAATATAATTCTTTTAATGAAATTCAGGTTTATTGCTTTAAAGAATCTATGGTAATTAAAACTAGACTGAGAACTGCTTCGTTGAGATTCAAATTTAATAAATAACAAAGCAAGATTTGCAATTAGATTATCATATCCAGGCGCCAGTCCAAGTATTGCCGACGTCTGCGTATCTTGTAAGTATACTATTTTATTCATTTATTCATTCATTTTTCCACACAAACTTATTGAGCACGTATTATTTGCCAGGCCGATGCTAAATGCTAGAGATAGAATGGTTAACAAGAGAGAATTGCTTCTTCACCTGATTGCATCTTGTATAACTGGAAACATTTTTCTTCTAATTAATCTTTCCCCTTATGATCTTATTTACATGATTCCATATATTCATATAATCACAAACTCACAATAAGTCTAAATTAATGAGGCTTTTTCCTAGGTTCCCCCCCCCCCCAAGGGCAGAAACTGATCAGCAGCTCTTTCTTTTCTGCAGCCTTGTGTCTTAAAAGGTAAAAAACTATCTCAATCTGTTTTCTTTTTCTCTGACAATTTGCAGGAAATAGGTGACTTTTGATCTGAAGAGACACGTCAGGTTAGTCTGTTCCTTATTTCTGCTGTACCAATTATCATAAAAGTTCTAACAAATAAGCTAAGAGAAGTATTATGAAGTCAGGCAAATATTGTTCAGTAAAAATGCGGCGGAAATCCATTTTGATGGAAAGAAGCTGAAACCTCCAATAGGTCACAATAATACAGCTGTCTCAGGTGGAAAGTGACTTTGGAAAGTTACGGTTATGCACACAAGTGTTACATAATGTTTAGTGTTCAGAAGTTACATCTGTCCCTCAGCACTAACAGTAAAGGGCACAGAGTCCTATAAGGAGAACTGAGTCTGGCGGTCCCATCTCTGCTGTGACCTTGGGTCAGTGGCCTCATCACTTAGGGATGCAGCATACTCAAAAGCACAGTAGTTGAAATCAGAAGCCTGATTTGTGACTGTGGGCAAAACTCTTCCCATCAGTTTCAAATGATGAGGTCAGGGCAGAAGTTCTCTAAAAGAATCTCCAGGGGCACCTGGGTGGCTCAGTCGTTAAGCATCTGCCTTTGGCTCAGGTCATGATCCCAGGGTCCTGGGATCGAGCCCCGCATCGGGCTCTCTGCTCGGCAGGAAGCCTGCTTCTCCCTCTCCCACTCCCCCTGCTTGTGTTCCCTCTCTCACTGTGTCTCTCTCTGTCAAATAAATAAGTAAAATCTTTAAAAAAAAAAAAAAAGAATCTCCAGTGTTAGCATTCTTAATTTCTAGAATTAGAGTTAACATGAGAGTTGTTTCCCAGGTTGGGGGAAAAAAAAAAAGATGGCTGTGGAACAGCACCTGCTCACTCAGCACTCTCCTTTTGGGATCGTCACACTAGACCATCGAAGGGCACAGGAGAACGTGGTAATAAGCCCATGTCATGGGTTGAATTGTGTTTCCCACCCCCAATTTGTATGTTGAATCCTAACCCCCAGTACCTCAGATTCCGACCTTATTTGAAGATAGGGTTCTTAAAGAGTTAAAAGGGAGAGTTTAAAGAGTTAAAATGAGGTCATTAGGATGGCTGTAATCCAGTGTGACTGATGTCTTTATAAAAGGGAGAGATTTGGATGTAGAGGTACACAAAGAGGAAAGGTGATGTGAAGACACAGGAAGAAGAAGACAGCCATCTGCAAGCCAAGGGGAGAGGCATGGAGCAGATCCTTCCCTCTCTCAGCCCTCAGAAGCAATCAGTCCTGCCAACACCTAGAACTCAAACTTCCAGACTCCTGAACTGGAAGACGATAAAATTCTGTGGTTTAAGCCATGCTGTTTGTGGTACTTTGTTAAGGCAGCCCTAGCAAACTAATACACGCCATGAGCTAGTTCCAAGAACACAAAAGGGGGCCTGACTCTCCCAAAGAATAAAAAGCTTGGATCCTAGACTTCTTACCCCTTCTAAACACACACCCCAATTTGCATGTTGCCCCCTCATGGCACCAACTTTGTCCCAATTCCCCAAAGCTGTCAATAACCACATTTTAACAAGATAGAAATAGGCTGATGTGATATCAAGGATTTCTCATCTGATTTGCCCACCCTCATTCTCTGCCTCAGAATGGTCTCCTTTGTAAAACTAGTTGGTGGGATTTGATAGTGAGGACCTCTTTTAGCTACAATATCTGCATAAGTGTATGTGGCAGGTAATAGGATCCACTGAGACAATTTGAGAGGAGGAATGATATGATTAAAATGGTGCTTGAGGAAGATCAATGACAAGGCAAAGGAGGGATTAGAAGAGAGAAGTAGAGGTTGAGAGACAACAATCATTGTAATTGTTCAAATGGGTGATGTGACCAAATAGCCAACAGAATTAGATCAGATCAATGAGTGATTCTCAAACTTGAGTGTGGGCCAGAATTGCCTGAAGACCTCTTAAAACATAGATTGCTGGACCCCCCACCCTTCGGGATTCTGTGTCATTAGGTCTGGGGAAGAGGACCAGAATTTCTATTTCTAACAGGTTTCCCAAGTGAGGCTGATTCTACTGCTTTAGAGACCACACATTGAGAATCCCTGGGCTGGACTGTCACAGCCATGACATTCTAGAGAATTTGGACTCCAAGTTTAGGTTAAAAAAAAATTTTTTTTCAAGTTTGGCTTTTGGCAAGAACAGGGTTTGTTTATTTATGCTTTCGATTTTGTTTTTTGGCCAGAATTATCCAAGCTGCTAAATACACAAGAGTACCAACTCAATGATAATTGATTGTGCAAAGTTCTGTCTGATGTGGGGCCATATTAACCAGGAATTAGAGGCCTCAGATTTTAAAACCGAAGGGGAAAGATCATGAATTGGTGTCCTCAAATCTGGCTACAGTCTTAAGTTAAAAGCGTAGGTGACTACCAACCCTATTCCTCCAACTTTCCTACCCCAATTGAGAATCACTGATTTATAATTTGCAAAGCCTTTTCATTTGATTTTCAAAAAGCACTGGTGAATTCACAAATAATGGTTCTGTTCATCATTCTGGGTATGTAGGCTGAGAAAGTATTACTCCCAATTTACAGATTAAAAAATGAGACTCAAAAGGATCTTGCCCCTCTTTCATTTTTGTTCTTGCCAGGATTTTAATAATTTTCCAAAAAAAGATTAATGTTCCAGCTCCAGAAGTTTCCCTTAACATCTATAATAGAAACAATATTGGACTGATCATTAAATTCACACAAGCAATTTAAAGCAAATCGCCACAGAATTAAGGTCCGTTAAAAACAGCCAATCAGCCCTAACAGACTTCTCCATTCGTAAATTATGGATTCTGCTTGAATATTCATCCTATCACATTGGTCAGATTTCTGTTTCTTTCTTCTGTGTTCTTAGAATTAATTTCATATAAAGTAGCTTCAAGCTGCAGATCCAGCAAATCGTCCCTTGTTAAATGAGGGGAAAATAAGCTTCTTGTTTCTGATTTTCTTCAGGTTCACAAAGAGAAAAATCCCAAGAACTGTACTTTCTATTAAATTGAGAAGAGAGATGTGTAATGAGGAAAGAATTTTGTTCAATAATAGCAGCAGTGCCACATAGCTGACCAGCTGGAGCCCAGCCCAGCTGCGGCCCCACAGCCCGCCCTTCCAGAGAGAAGCCAGCGTGGCTCAGCTGAGGTGCTCTGACAGAGGGCATTTGCCCTCAGCCTTCCATCCAAGAAACCAGCCATCCCTTTCTATAGCAGTACTTACGCATTCAGAAAACTTTACCATCTCTCTCTCTTTCATTTCCCAACTCCCGTCCTTTAAATCAGTTTGGGCTCTCACAATGAGCACTGTAGTGTACTGGATCCATCCAGATGATCCTTGGATTTAAATGAGGAATGAGTTGTTGTTTTCATTTCCTTGGGGACTTAATTTTACTCAGAAGATGAGGGTTATACACTGACACTTTATCTTCATGAGAGAAAGCAAGAGAGAGGCACACACACAGAGGCACAGAGACAGAGAGAGGGGGGCCATTCTGAGATGGATGTTTCGACCTCTCCTTCCTGATTGCTATTTAAAGCGTTGATTCTAACTTGGAGAAAATGTAATATATAGTTCCTTAATGTGTTTAGTTAAGGACCTCATGAATCATGTGGATTTCTCCACAGCCTAAGTGGCTATTATGCTGACCCAAGGGTGTGCCATTTTGTGGACACTTCATCTGTGTGTCCCTGTTTATTTGTAGCGAGCAAGCCCAGTTCTGTAAGACACTGATTAGAGAGGCAGTGGAAGTTGTTATCTACTGTAAATTGCATATAGCACGAATCTGCCAAGCGGTGTTCACATAATTGAAGATGCTGAGCTCTCAGACTTGATTGTGATTTTGGTTTGGGGCTTCCAATTCTAGCTCAGCCTCTCAATAAGTCCAAGACTACTCTTTATCCCGAATGATTCCTTTTCAGGAACAACACTCTAACCACAAATCCTGGAGACTACATACCAGTTGGTGCATTTAAGACTTGCTTTTCAACTATAACAATGTCATCTTTAGTCCTCTCAAAACTAATGAACCAACGCTGCTTCCTTTGCTTACCACTGGATTTCAACTTTGCAAGGAATTTTACTAAGTAGAGAGAGGCAGTGGGGGGTGGTGATGGTGGTGAGTTAGCACGAAGCAGAGCTTTCTTACCAGCTGTTATACATCAAGAAGACAGACTTCTGTAACCCTTTCCTAGCACACTAAAGCCAGACGCTCCGTGCTGATAAAGATTTTCCCTTGAACACATACACACAACATAACACCACGAACTAATTCATATTTAAATATGATTAATAAAACGTGACACTGTTTGTGTCTGTGTTTTGGATTACCGCAGACAAGTGTGAGAACACAGAGGCACTGAACAGGGTTGGTATCATTGACATCCCCAAATGGCACCGCTGTTTGCTGGTTTCTCAAGGAAAGCCACTCTTTTCCCACTGAGATGTAGATCAAGAAAACACCAATCTGAAAAGTATAAAGAAAAAGCCTAGGGTTAGACTTGACCTCGGTCATATCTCAAAAGTGTGCTCAAGGGTTAATTCCAGGGCACCTCCCAGGAAATGACAGATGTTTCCATAGCCCAAGTTTTGCTCACTCCCTGGCCCCCAATATCCAGACTTCCAGGCTTCAAATAGTTAGAAAAAGTGTTTGGTTTGAAATAATTCCTGAGGTTTAGCTTGTCTCACAAACCACATTCTTTTTGCCCTCCTCCCCCAGCCCAGTTTTAAGAACAAGAAAAAGAGGAAAAGGAAAATGGCTTGGAATTCTGATGATAAACTTTCTTAAAATTGTCCACGTTGCTTGCTGAGGCAAACACTGATAATAATAACAACAACAACAATAATAAATCTAAAGCATAGGATTTCTGTAGTTGCTAAATATTTGTCTTCAATTTAGAGATATTTGTCTTTTTTTTTTTTTTAAGATTTTATTTATTTATTTGACAGAGAAAGAGGTAGGAGAGGGAGAACACAAGCAGGGGGAGTGGGAGAGGGAGAAGCAGGCTTCTCGCCGAGCAGGGAGCCTGATGCGGGGCTCGATCCCAGGACCCTGGGGTCATGACCTGAGCCGAAGGCAGACACTTAACAACTGAGCCACCCAGGCGCCCTTTATCTTCTTTTTCACACCTGGAATTCTTACTGTAGTTTTCATTTCGCAGTTTTCCATTTTAACTTAATTCCATTTCACCCTACTCCCGTGAAGACATCAAATATTTTGTGAAGCCCAAGGTCCCTGGATGTACCAAAACCTTTAAATCAGTGTCTGTAAGCTATTTTTTTAACTTGTAGATGCCAGGAGCCCACCCCTAAAAAATTCTCATTCTGACCTGAAGCCTTAGAAAGTGTAATTGGTCTTCCAGTGATATTAATACAGAACATGGCTTAGAAAACACTGCTACATAGTGTATCCCTAAACACACACACACATACACAGTACTCCCACTTAATGACTACCATCAGAGAAGAACAGTCATCTTTAAGAGTTCTATTTGGAATTCTGCTGCAGAGGATATCCTCTTTTTCCTTTATGCTAAACTTCTTGAAAAAGTGGCCAGTCTGCCTCACTCCTTCTTACCCCACTGCCCACTTACACTGGGTAACAACCTAGCTTTCCTCCTCATGATTCCTAGATCAGTGGTCAGTGACCTCCTAATCATAAAGTTCAATGGTCTTCTTTAGTCCCTTGCTTCTTAAACATACTTTCAGCCTTAATACTTGACCATCTTTACCTCCTTGAAGCCCATTACTCCTTTGCATTAGGAGCTCTGCTCTCCTTCAGATGTCTTCTTATCTCTTTCTTTGCTCTTTCTCTGTATCCTCATATTCCTTCTGCTGCAAAAAAATTCCTCCCAGAACTGCCATTGGCTGTTTTATTTTCCATCTCCACAAATTCTCATCTGGCAAGCTTATTCAACCCCGCAGCTTCAAGAGCACCTCATCAACAAGAGCTCCCAGATCCCTCTCTCTAATTCTGACCTCTCCCCCATCTCCATTCCTTTCCCTCTATTGTTCGCAAGACTCCCTCATCCGGCTCTTCCACTATACCCCCAAAACAACATATTCAAAAGGGAATCTTTTCTCCCAGATCCACTGCTCACATAGTGTTTTTTGGTTTCGTAAATGGTAGCTCAATCCTCTCATCCGTTGGGGCTCTAAGCTCCACATCATCTCTGACTGATTCCTACACTAGCCCACAACATTCAAACAGGGATCTAGCCCTGCTGATTCTTCCACCCAGATGTCTCCAATTCAGACTAGAAATTGTCCTACTGCCAGACTAGAAATAATGTTGCATTTTAAATAAGGGGAAGATTTTTTGAGAATAAGAGTATTCAGTAAAAGACTCAAAATGCTCAAGATGAGACTTGAACACTCCTTGAAAGACAAGGAGGATTTCAATAAGTGAAAAGAGATATGGAATGGAATCTGGTAGAAAGATCAACATGGGTAAAGGTGCAGAGATGGGCATAAGCATGACATGTGCATATATACCAAGGATATGTTGGACTAAAGCCAAGTGTGCTTATTAATCTCCAAAAGTGGCTCCCTAATAACCATGATTCCAGGTGATCATACCTTATGCCGTCCCATCTTCTTGAATCTTAGTTGGCACTGAGGCTCTCTTTGTGATTTTAACATGTAGTGTAGGTGGCTCTGCATCACCTCCATTCTATGGCTAAGACAGAAGAAGTCTCGCAGCTTCTGCTTTTGTCTCTTAGAACACGCTCTGTGGGAGGCAAATAAGAAAACCGACTTCTGTGCTGGAGATGCCACATGTAGACATTTCTGTCAATAGTCCCAGTTGAGCCCAGACTTTCAGTCATCTCTGTTAAGGCAACACATATACCACATCTACGAACAAAGCCATCTTGGACCCTTTGGACCAGAGCAGCTGCCGGCTGAACCCTGAGTGACCTCAGCCAATACAAAGTAAAACAGAATAATCACCCAGCTAAGCCCCACTTGAATTCCTGAGCCATAAATCAAGAATTTGTTGTTTAAAGCCATTAAGGCTTTAAGGCTAGCTTGTCTGGAAAAATCTCTTAAAGTTCTCTTAAAGCCACTAAGGCTTTAAGGCTAGCTTGTTAGGCAGCAATAGATAACCAAAGCACAAAGGTGAATTTTGTTGAGTAGTAGAAAATAAGATTAAATATGTATGATGTTTCCAAATTATGGAGAGGCTTAAAAACGTCAAGTAGAGTGGCTCTTTTTGCTGATATAGGATAATAGGGAGTAAATGAAAGTTTTGAGCAGTAGAATGATAATCATAGCATTGTGCAAAAGATAGTTTGGCAGAAACACACAAAATGCATACATGAATGGCAAGCATTTGACAACCTGATATAAAAAATCTAGGGTCTAAAATTGGGTTTGTTGATACCAAAAAAGTTATTGAGCTTGCTACTACCTCAAGGGATTGTTGTGCTGGCTAAATGGGTCATATACATGACAGTACTGGAAAGCTCATTCTGAATACCATATGAAATAAATTCTTGTTAGTCAGACAAAGGAGGGACTAGAGGCATCAAAGCAACTACAAAGTTGGAACAGCAATCTGCAAGTTGTGTGAAGCATTGCTTATTTAGGATAAGGGATTTGGTCCCTCGCTAGCCTTATTTCCCACCACTTCCTGCTACGTAATTTGTACCCTAGCCCCATTAACCATGGAGGGTGGCCTCAACACTCTGGTTCATACTGTACCCCCTACCTCTATGTCTTGTCTTTCTCTTCTTATCTACCATGCCATCCTATTCCTCTTTCAAAACTCATTGAGAGGTTTGCTTCTCTTATCGACTTTCCCTTGATTTTCACAGTTTGAATTAATAGCTCTCTCATTGTGGCCTCCACTATACATTGTACTCTACAATAATTCCCCATCATATTAAATGGCATTTGTTGATTTATGTATTTGTATTTCCAATGGTACTACACTCTGAGCAGCTTTGATTATCTGACACAGAGTATGAGACTTAATCCATGTTTTTCTTTTCTGTTTTTATTAACTAGAACATTTGGGATAGTAATATAAGAAGATTGAAACAAGTGGCATCTTAAAGGAAAAAAATAAGATGTTACGATTGACTGAATTTTAAGAAGAAAGACTATGGAAGAATCACAGGTGATCCTGAGGTTTCAGATGTACAACTGAGAGACCATTATGGTACAAAGAGACTCGGGAAAATACAAAGATTTTGGACATAATGGAAGAATTTTGCAAAGTTCAGATGTGAATATGTTGAACTGAGAAAATGGCAGAACATGCAAATAGAAGTATCCAGAATTAGTTGTATATATAAGGCTAACATTGAGTTCATAGAACAAAAGTCAACATTTAGTGGTGGTGCTTTACCTTAGAATGATGATATTCAGTTACCTCCCTGTTAAAAGATCTTCTCAGAGCAATAGTGTACAGAGAGGGGAGGAGACCCATCTTCAGGGATCAAGAGAAAGAAAGAGGTTATAGAGGGAAACTGAAATGGGTCAGTATTCATAAGACTACCAGTGGTGATTTCACAGAAACCACAGTAGCAGTTGCCTGACAGTCAGCAGCAAATAATGTCCTGAAATATACCAGGTGTAAATCTAAGTTAAATTCACAAGTCTGCCTTTCTCCCTTCTTTCCCCATATTTATTAGACACCATCATCCACTCAGTGTTCCAAAGGACATTTAGGAATCATTCACAATTCCTCCCTTAATCCTGATATTCTCTCAGCAAATTCTATGAACTTGCCCTTGAAACACAATTCTCCTTCTCCTCCTGTCCAACCCACCACCACATTATGTGATACAATTGCTTTTCAACTGCCTGGCTCTAATCTCAACTCCTCAAGATCCATCCTTCCCACTGCCAGAATAATTGTTCTAAAACACAAATTAAACCACAGAATTGCCCTAGTGAGGATCCTTCAGTAACTTTCCATTCCCTACAAGATAGACCTTTGCCCTCCATGACATGGATGCTGCCTACTTGTCTACTTCTCTTCTGATTCTTTGCCATAAACAGCTCCCACGTTCCATCCATGGGAAATTATACACAGGTATTTCAAAACAATATGCTTGAGAGGGCATTTATCATTTTCTCAAGCTTAAATGCACTCTTCTGCTAGGATTCTCTGTCTCAGAAATGTTATCACAGGACACCTGGGTGGCTCAGTTGGTTAAGCGTCTGCCTTTGGCTCAGGTCATGATCCTGGGGTCCTGGGGTTGAGTCCCATATCGGCTCCTTGCTCAGTGGGGAGCCTGCTTCTCCCTCTGCCTGCGCTCCCCCTGCTTTTGCATGTGCATGCGCGCTGTCTCTGACAAATAAATAAATAAAATCTTAAAAAAAAAAAAAGAAAGGAATGTTACCACAAGGCAGAAAACTGATTGTCACATCTGATTTTCTCTTTTCCTGATTCTCATATCCTAAATCCACCTAATTCTCTTCATCCCCAATGTTATCACCCCAGACCCCACTACCAATCATCTCTTATCTGGAAAAATCTCTTAAAGTTCTCTTAAAGAGCCTTGTGCCATTCACCCCTCTCCCAATTCATTCTCAAGACCACAGAGAGTTATCTTTCTAAACAAAATTTGATTGCGGTTAGAGTTAGAGAGAAGACTAGGGTTAACATTTGGCTTAGGGCTTAATATTCTTCAGTGGATTCTCATTCCTGCTAGAATAAATTCCTTGAGATGCCTTTCAAGGCCCTCTCTGATTGTCTTCTGGCTAACCTAGAGCACACCTCTGTGGACTCAACCCCTACCTCACCCATCTCCCTTCCCTTAGCTAAATGGCACCCATTTGTTATGGACTGAATGTTTGTGTCCCCACCAAATTCAACCGTGATGAATAACCCCCCAATGTGATGGTATTTAAAGATGGGACTTTTGATAGATTGTTAGGTATAGATGAGGTCATGACAGTGAGGCCCCCATGAAGGGATTAGTATCCTTTTATGAAGAAGCAGAGAGACCAGAGCGCTCCTGCTCTGTCTTCCATATAAAGAGAAAACAAGAAAGGCAGCCATTTACAAGACAAAAAGTGGGTGCTTACCAGGAACCACATCTGTAGGCACTTGACCTTGGATTTCCCAGCTTCCAGAGCAGTGAGGAATAAATGTCTGTTGTTTTATTCGCCAGTCTGCTGTATTCTGTTATGGCAGCCCAAGCTAAGACACCATTCTCATTCTGAGTTTGACATTTCCCCAGAGTCCTTCCTTATGTCTCATGGCTAGATCAGGGCCCCTGCCATGTACTCCCATAGCACCCCATATATTTCCTGTCAGATTCATCACAGTTTACTGTGCAGACTTGTTTAATGCCTGTCTTTTCTGCTTGACTATAGATCATGAGAGCAGGAACCCTCTTGCTTTAGATTATCAGTGCCTGTCACAGTGCCTGAGACATAGTAGGCCTAAAATACTGACATATAGAAGGCATAAAATAACTATTTAATAACTAAATGAATAAATAACTTGATTGCACCATGCTGCTATGCTTTTACATATTCTTGTTTATTTCCTGCAGTGCCAACCTAACAAACCCTCACCCATCAGTAATCATCTTCTCCTCTTGGAGATCCACCTTAATATTCTCAGACAAAGTTAGATACCTCATCTGTTTTCCTACAGAAAGACCTCTATCATATTGTATTGTTTCTCTCTCACACATCCCCACTAAATTATGAGCAACTTGAAGACTATTATCTTCTTAAGTATCCATTTCTCCTCAGGCCTATGATTCAAGACATGTTTGCTGAATAAATGGATAAATGATTCACTTGAGAAAGAGGTAGGTTAAGTACTATTTCTTCCAATATGGAGGGATGGAGCTATCCTAACTATTCAGTAATTCCAGTTCTTCATTACCATATTAGAAAGGTATCATCAACATAAAAGGAGCAATAGTCTATTTTTTTAAGATATAGAAAATAAGGGTGTTAATATAGTCATTTTACATTAGGAATATAACCTTTAGTTAATTGTGAGACTATTCCCCCAATTCCTTATTGTTCACTACAGTACCTCTTTTAACCCTTTCTTTATTTTTTTTTTTCCCTTTCTTTATTTTTAAAAAGAACTGAAGTGGTGGAGATTCCTTAATGTTCTTTGGGGGAAAAAACCCATCTAAAACATTAGAGGTCATACCGTTTTAAGTTGTGTTATAAGTTTCCACTATTCTTTCTTAAAGAATTATTTTTCTATTTGTAATTCTTTGAATTACCACTGTCATTCTCTGACTTCACTTTCTACAAGTATTTTGGTGATGAAGTCTATAGGAGATTTGAGTTCAAGAATTGGCGAACTGCACTATTTCAAACGTTTGCCATTGTCTGGTCACAAGACATTGATGGAACCACTTTATGTCTCTGGAATAACTCCATTATGCTTCACATGAAGTGTAGTAATCAGGACTGTAAAAATAGAGCAAATGGTCTCTTAAATCCCTTTTGCTCCCCACTCCTGACATGGGCTTTCATACCTGCTGAAGCTTTATCTGGAAAGTTTCCTCAGCTTGAAGAACATTTTGTATTATTCGAGACAATAATATATAGTTCACATTGATTTGCCGTATTTTTTACTTGTCTTTCTCATGAGATTGTGAACTTCCTTTAAAAAAAATTGCTTGAGGTAAAATTCGCATAAAATAAAATTAACCACCTTAAAGTGTAAAATCCAGTGGCATTTAGTAGCTCTACAATGTTGTGAGACCATACAAATATATAGTTCCAGAACATTCTCATCATCATAAAAGGAGACCTATACCCATTAAGTAGTCATTCTCTGTTGCCCTTTCCCCCTAGCCCTTTGGCCACCACCAGATCCTCTGTGGATTTCTCTATTCTGGATATTTCAAATAAATGGAATCATACATTATGTAACCTCTTTGTGTCTGGCTTCCTTCACTTGGCATAATACTTTGGAGGTTCATCCTTGTAGAAGCATGTATCAGTACTTTATTCCTTTCTGCCGATGAATAAAATTCCATTGTATGGATATACCACATTTTGTGTATCCATTCACCCATTAATGGACATCTGGGTTGTTTCCACATTTGGTTATTGTGCATAGAGCTGCTATGAACATGTCAGCTTCTTAAGGACTGGAATTATTTATTTTGATATCCTCAGTGCCTAGATAATTGGTTAATCAAAAGTCTATTGAGTTATAATGATATAAGTTAATGTTTTTAAAGAATATACAAAGACAAGCTCATAAACACACCACACACAAAATCCTGCTTCTCCTCCCGTCTTCTTCATCTCTAGTAATGATACCAATGTCCACTTAGTAGCCAAGGCAAAAACTTCTCTATTTTCCATATTTAATTGATTATCAAGTCCTATTAATTGTAAGTCTTGAATATCTCTCAGATCTGCCCCTCTTCTCTCTATCTCTACTGCTTCAGCCTTAGGTTAGGCCTTCATCATCCCCGCACTATTACAATGCCTAAGTGACTTCCCAGACTCCTGGCTCTTTCTACTGCTCCTTGGTAGGGCACAAATTGGATGGTATCATATTCCTGCTGAAAACCCTCCGGTGGTTTTCCACACACTATATATTAAAGGAAGCCTCCTTAATATGGCACAAGATGCCCTTTATAGTTTTTTTTTCTTTTTTTTTTTTTAAAGATTTTATTGACTTATTTTAGAGACAGAGAGAGAGAGGAGAGAGGAGTGGAGGGAGAGGAACAAGCAGACTCTGAGCTGAGTGCAGAGCCTGTCATGGGGCTCCATCCCATGACCTTGAGATCATGATCTGAGCTGAAATCAAGAGTCAGATGCTTAACCAACTGAGCCACCTAGGTGCCCCTATAGTTTTTCTTTAACTTACAATGGCCTTATTTTTTCACTGGTCTTTAATTATACCCTAACTTCTAACTCTGCATATGTATTTCCCCTCCCCCAGTATGTCCCCTTCTCTTTCATGCCTCCATTCACTCAACAAATGTTAAATCAGTATTACCTCTGCCTGTTGACCCCATGGTGCGTAAGACAGGCTAGGCAACATTGCCATCTGAAGTGGATCATTATGTGTTATTGAGCCTGTCCTGTGTATTGGAGGTTATTTAGCAGCATCCCTGGCCTCTATCCACTAGACACCAGTAGCACACCAGCCCCCCACCACCCGTGATGGTCAAAAATGTCTCCAGATATTGCCAAATGTCTCCTGGGGCTAAAATCGCCTGGGTGGGGTTGAGACCCAGTATTCTAGAGGGAAATTGTTATAGCATTCATTATTTTTTAAGTACAGATTATGGTAAATGTCATCTGCCTCTACACGTGTTATACCAGCTCCCTAGGAAGGGTTTTTCCTTTCCTTTTGGCCTAATGAATTCCTCCAAGAGTCAGTTTCAGTGTTTCCTTCCCCTAGTCAACCATCCCCAGCAGAATCAGTTACTTCTTTGATCCTGCCGGAGACTCCCTTAGATCTTATTAATACATTATTCACTGAATAAACGCAAAATATCTTTGTTTTAATGAGTTAATGTGTTATTTTCTCCAGTTATGTAAGGCAATTTCTCCTCATGAGTTAATTGCCCCTACTTCAAATTTTAGTAAACAAGGGATGTTAGTATGTGCAGATTTAGTTTTGTATACTTTTTCCCAACCACAAAATTTTAGTTCCTGTATATAAGAATTATAAGTCACTCCTGTTGAGGATAATTAGAAGAAAAAAAAAAAGAAATTGGGTGTCGAGAATAAAAAAGTAAAGCAGATGGCATGGCAGTAACAGAGGTTTTTTGCCTTGAGGCTTTAGGAAATAAGGGAATCTGAGGAGACATAAACCAGGACCTTAAAATGGCACTCCCGCAGCTGCAAGGAAGCAGGGAAGTGATATTTGTGTAAGAGGGGCCTGATGGCATGTGCTTTGGGGAGTTATCTCTGGGACTGAGGATGCAGGAGTCAACAATTCCAAATCATGAAATCAGAAAGGCATTGCGCATTTGGATGGAGAACCAGATACAGGGGGAAAAAATCCTTTCATATGCATATTACCTTCAGCAAAGCAAAGCAAATTTATGGGCATTTCATTGAAATGGCAGGGGAGAAAGACCCTGAGAAATTTCTATTGAGCAAGAGATGGTAAATGGAAAGCAATTGTACCATAACCATTATTAGTAATTTAAGAGGTGAAAAATGTTACTGCTACTCTCTTTATTTAGCATGCTGTCTTGATGGTTCTACTTTAGAGATGATACAAAGATTTGTAAGGGTTTGCATTTAGTCCCTCCAAAACCTTATTTTCCCCCTTACATCTTAAGTACCTTGAACTGAAATATCTCCTTATCCTCACAATTGGGGAGACTCTGCTGTGTTTGTGATATCTCCCGAGATTGGAAACTATATCTTACCCCTCTGTCTATCCCCACATCTGCACCTGGCACATAACTGGAACTCCAACACTGTTGAGCATACAATCTAAAACAAGATGTGGCTAGAGGAACTAGCAAAACTCATTCTCTGCTCTCAGATGGAGACTCTGAAAGAAAAGTGGAGATCGGGAGCAGGCGCGGCAGAAATGGACTCAGCTGTAGGCAATAGCTGGAAGTCAGAAGCAGGGAAAGCACAGAGATAACGAGGATGTGCTGGGCCAAGCCAGGACTGCCATCAGTGAGGTCCTGCAAGAAGAAAGGCAGGTGTTGCCACAGGTGTTGGAAGATAGAGCCCTGGGGAAGCACTTTTGCAGATCCAGGCGGACAGTCTGCAACAGTACCAGACAGGAACATAGAGACACGGTGCTGAAGTTAGGGGCAGCACTCCGGTCTTCAGAGTGTTAGGAAAGGACAGTCAAGGGAGGGTTGCCAGGAGCATATCTCACAGCCAGTTCCCGACACTGTCTTGCATGGACAGTAACAGATTCATGGAGTGACTGAATGAATGGAGGGAATAAAGCCAGTCATCAAGGAAATAAACATTATCAAAAGAGGAACGTGGGTACAAGAAGAGACAGAATCTATGTTGTAAGAATGGGCATAACATTTAGACTGGGCTTTAGCTAGAGGAAGCCCAGACAAAAGGAACAATGCCACAGAGTCAGATCCAAAGATTGGCAGAAAATGCTAGAACTGGAGCTTCTTAATTTCACCTTATCCAAGGACAGGGTGCATTTCCAGAGTCTGGGCAGGACGGGGTCTTGGGTCTTGAAGATGTACATAAATGGCCACAGTTATAAAATTGGGACCCTGTCAGGAAACCCAGTGGGGACTCCCAGGCAGGAACAATGACTTCTGCTACTTAGTCTAGCATCTTGCACATTCTGGGGCTCTGAGTAGGAAGATTTATTCACTCACCCTCTCTTGGGGTCTTCAGAAGGAAAGTTCATTTTTTAAGGCTCTGGAGTGCCATTCTAATTCAAGTATCAAAACGTGACTTGGGGACCATAGGGAATAGAAGCATATGTCTGTGATGTCAGTATACAAATAAAATGTTTCAAAACATCATCTGGGGCATTGTCCAGAATGAGTCCTGGGTTTGCGGTAAACCATGAATCTTTCCTGCCTCACCTGAACTAATTACCCAGGGAATTACACCCAGGACCACAGAGTGGTGAATTCCAAGGTAGTGTAACAGGGAGAAGTTAATTGGCCCACAGAGGGACTGTGGCTACAGCCTGGACTTCATTAGCACCAAGTTCCAACCATGAGGCCAGCCACACTCAGCGTTCCTCAAGAGTTCACATATACCCTTCCTCACACATTTTCCCACTATAAATGCTGTTTATCCAGATAAACATAAATAGAGTTTGGGTCAGCAAAACAGAACTGAAGCGGGCTTCCTTTGATGTTACAAATACTATAAATAAAAAATAATTAATAGCCTTTCAGGATGTTCAGATACCCATTCCCTTGAACCAAGAAGAATTAAGAAAAGAAGCAGCAAGTCAACAGATATATTGGAAAGAGAGCAAAAGTAGATGTGAATGGGGGCTTTCTGGAGTGATGGACAATAGAGAAAAGGAGTTAACATTTTCTTAACTGGACTCTCCCACCTTTGATAGAAAGGTGTCATGTTCACTCTATTCTCCATGATGCTAGATTTAGATCTAATTCAAGTTTAACCATAAGTCACATTTCTCAATACTAAATCACATGGAGGGCTGTTCAAACACAGGCTATGCTAAACCCATGTCCAGAGTTTCTGATTTAGTAGGTCTGGGATGGGGCATGTGATTCGTATCTCTAACAAGTTCTGGAGTGATGCTAATATTACTGGTCCAGGGACCATATTTTGAGAACCACTGACCTGGAGAAAACCTTTAACTTTGTTGAGCCTCAGTTTTATCCTCTCTAAAATAATAACTAATTTTCAGATTGTTTTAAAGGCTAAATGCTACAAAATATTTCAGGGAAATGCTAGTTGTTATTTTAACTTAAAGGAAAAATCAAGAGACTGGGAATCAGGAAACCCCCTGGTCACAGGTCTATAATAAGGCAGTTGGTCATATAACCTCTCTAGGCATGTTTCCTCATTTATAAAATGTATTAATTCATGCAGCCTAAACTTACTGAATACCTGATGTGTGCCTGACATTGGCCAGACATTAAAAGTATGGTAGAAAACAAATCCTAATTCTACACATTTAGAATTATGATTATGTTTTGGATGATCCCTCAATTGTCTTTCAACTCTAAAATTTTGTGACTTTATAATTAGAAAAATTAGCTTTTTCCTATTTTTCAATCTCTTTGTTCTTCAATAATTGGACTTGAAATGTTTATGAGATACCCAAGGAAAAATTAGGTGCTACTATTGGGTGAATAGGCTAAAACACACTCACATATTATTCAAGTAAATTTCATGTGTTGACTGCCACTCTTACCTATCAATAAAAAGAAAATTTTAAGTGTGTGGATTAGATGGTAAACCAACAATGAAGAAAATAACCACAACTGGCATTTAAGTTCCATATTCTCCAGTGACATCATGCCAAATCAGTCTTCATTAACTGAGTAAATATTTGTTGAGCATTTATTATTTAGCAGGCGCTATGCTAGGATAAAGGGTTGGAAGTGTGAGTAAAATGGGCATTGTCTCTCTGCTATTAATGACCTCACATTTAAGTGAGGTCAGTCAATGGACAATTAACTCCTTTCATTAATTAATCAATTATCCTTGTGAGAGCTACTAGATATTAGAAGTACAAGGCATTAGAAAATGTACAACAGGAAGATGCTCAATATCGCTCATCATCAGAGAAATGCAAATCAAAACCACAATGAGATATCGCCTCACACATGTTAGAATGGCTAAAATCAAAACCACAAGAAACAACAGGTGTTGGCAAGGATGTGAAGAAAAAGGAACCCTTGTGTACTGTTGGTGGGAATGCAAACTGGTGCAGCCACTCTGGGAATTGTATGGAGGTTCCTCAAAAAATTAAAAATAGAATGACCATATGATCCAGTAATTCCACTACTGGGTATTTACCCAAAGAATACGAAAGCACTAATTCAATAAGATATATGTACCCCTACAGTTATTGAAGCACTATTTATAATAGCTAAATTATGGAAGCAGCCCAAAGGTCCATCGATAGATCAATGGATAAAGAAGATGTCCTATGTGTGTATACACACACACACACACACACACACACAAACACACACACTGGAATATTACTCAGCCATAAATAAAAATGAAATTTTGGCATTTGCAACAACATGGATGGGTCTAGAGAGTATAATGCAGAGTAAAATAAGTCAGGCAGAGAAAGACAAATACATATGTAGAATTTAAGAAACAAAACAAATAAACAAAGGGAAAAAAAAGACTCTTAACTATAGAGAACAAATTGATGGGTACCAGAGGGGAGGTGGATGGGGGGACAGGTGAAATAGATGAAGGGGATTAAGAGACATTTCTTTTAATGAGCACTGAGTAATGTATAAAATTGCTGAATCACTATAGGTATACATGAAACTAAATAACACTGTATGTTAACTCCACTGGAATTTTTAAAAAAAGAAAAGAAAATGTACAATGGAGACTTAATTCATTCTAAGGTATCCAGGAAGCCTTAGACAAGTCACTTCACTCCTCTAAGCCTGAGGTTTTTACTTGTAAAATCAGGAATAATAAAACATACCCCCCCCCCGAGATTTAGATAATGATTATTGGAGGTTTGAGACAATTTACGTCAAATTCCTAAGCATAGTACCTAGCACACAATATAATAGGTAGTTACAATGGCTCATTAACTAACTGAAAGATTATCCATGCAGATGGAGAATTCCAAAAGTCAAGAGCAAATTTTAAACTCTAAAGAGTTTGTCAGTAATACTGTTAACTTAATTTGCTAGTTATTTTTAAAAGATGAAATATAAATTATATAAATTCTAAATATGGTATCATATATAATTAAGTCTTTATAATTCTTTTTCTGTATGTGGTGTAGGGACCAAAGAGAATGTATCTCGATTCAACTTAATGGGTGAATCAATTACCAACACCCAGAATCTTTCTTGCAACTGAAGTAAAAGTCTCCTTATTTCTTCCAGCTACTTGAAACGAATTGAAAAATATGAGTCTGGAAACCAAGCCAACCAAAGTTTTAATAAGCCAGAGTGGACTTTTGGAATGCATCAGCATTCTGGTGTTCTTCAATTTAAGGATAGATCTGGAATTAGCTGAAGAAATATAATCAGCATCTTCTCAAAGAAGAGGTGGACTTAATTGAAAGCTGAAATTCGTGTGCCCTAATATATTCCTTTGGAATTATCGGGCTTAGAATAGACAATAACAAGATACCACAAAACAAATATATCCATACAATCTCTACACAAGAATACTTGGAGTCCTGCAGAAATAAAGAAGTGATTGTTTATTTCATATTTCTAAACTTGAAAAATGGGGCACTGAATCCCAGATTAATTCCCCAGAAACTGACTGTGTCTACACATTTTAAAGAGAACTCCTGAAAAAAGAATGATCATTCACTATCAAGTAAAAAAAAAAAAAATCTCTAAGCACGTAATTGCTCCTTGCTTCACTGCTAAAAAGCAAATTAGGAGGTGTATAATGTAGGAAGCCTAAAGAAGAAGAGCACTTCAATGGAAGTCTTTAGAATGGGGTTTGTGTTAAGATTAAACATCTGCTTCGGATGGTTTCTTTCTAACATACATAATTCTCTGCCATATGAATCCTAACATCATCCTTAAACTATACCCCAGCTCTCTCCTGACTCCTGTTATATTCCCGGTATAACTTCAGTTCTACCCTAGATGTGTCTATTACCTCACTCTTCCACCTTCTCATAGCTGGATTCCATTCCATTGAAACCATCTCACCAAGATCACAAGTGACCTCCAGACTGCTAATTTATGTAGTCTTTCTAGCCTTTACTTGACCTCTCAGAAACACATGAAACTTCAACACCCAAAAAACTACGCTCTCCCCCACCCTCCCCAAACAACCTGTTTCCTTGCCTTCTGTGATGGAGACACTATGGTTTTCCCGCATCCTGTGTGGCTATTCCTTCTCAGTCACCTGGATGCATTTTCCCCTTCTTCTGTCCATTGCTTATATGCTGGATCTCTTCAGGGTTTTGTCCTGGGTTTTTCCTATTGTCCACTTCTACACACACATACAACCTGGGGGATTTCATCCACTTCCATGACATCAGTAACCTAATGTCTTTGACTCCTTTGTCCATAAACCTAGACCAAGTATAAGTTTTGAACTTCAGGCCTATGTAGCTCATCTATGGAACATAACCACTTGGGTGGTCCACAATCACCCAACACTGAACTTGCCCAGATCTGGCCTCTTCGTCCTCCCCTCACCTCAGGTCTTCCCTTCAAATGTTTCCCAGCTGGATGGACTATGCCTCCACACAGCCAGTTGCTAAGGCCAGAAACTTGGTGACACTCCTCCAGTCCTCCCTCTCCCTCGATCCCCACAACCAAACATCAGACTACTTCCAACTCCAACAGCACCACCTTGGTCCTGACCACATTTGTTTTTGGGGAGAATTACTGCTGTAACCTCCTCACTGGCTCCTCTGTAGCTGAAACCATCTTTTTCGACGCACTCTCTCATTACATAATTTCTCTGCTTAAAATTATCCAAACACTCCCTATAGCACAGTTTAGAAAACACAAACACCGGAATACAGTTTAAACATGCTTTTGCTTTTTGATCTGCTTCCTGCCAAATCCACCAATCTCATCTGTAGCTCCTTCCTCTATCCTCTGTCCCCCCTCTCCCTACCCCCACCCCATCATCCCACCATGGCGAAATGCTTCCATTCCTCAGAACTCCCACATTTTCTAATGCCTCTGTACCTGGATCTCCCCCCACCCCCATCTCTTCTAAATCTTATTCATATTTAAGGCTTGAGCTTGCTGCATTCTCCAGGAAGCCTTTCTTGACTCTACCCACCTAAGTCTAGATGAGGTGTCCATCTTAAATCCTCCCATAAACATCCTGTCCTTCCCCATGGCAGTCCTCTCCACACTCTCCTCTATCCTGCAACAGCCTATCAGCCAGCCTCCTTAGGGCAATGACCATGTCATCCCCCAACTAGTACCGTGCCTGGCGCAACACTAAATGTCACTTGAATGACTATACATTTAAATGGTCAATGGGAACTGAATAACGCAACTGATAGGATGTAGGGCAGGAATCTCCATGTCTTCCGAATATCACAGAGAGAAGGCAGCCCTCAAACCTTGTCAGCTGCCACCTTAATTATCAGCTAATCCCTTCTCAGCAATTGTTTGACAATTCAGCTCAAACTAGAATGAGAGAGGGTATTTTGGGGGTTTTCCACAGAGTGGGTCCTCAACAAATGTTTGAAAGGAGACATTAGTCCGATGCTTACTTTGATCCAAGAAAAGAAAGGAATAAAAGTGTAAGACAACAAGGCTTTATCAGGCTGTTCACATCCCCTTATCAGGCAGACTCTCGGGTCATACTTTAAGGTGTGGCCCCGTTTGAAATCTGTGGGATGTAGGAAGCTGAAGAGACCATCTGTTTTGCAACAGAGAATACTTCAGGAATAGGAACCCAGGTGTTAACTGTCAGGCAGCAGCAGACTGATCTCTGCCTCCCTTCTAACAGCCCTCTACTCCTCAGCCCTCAGTGTCTCCCCCTCTACTCCCTCACTCAATCTTCTCCTCCTGCTCAATCCCCAGCCAGCACGCCAGGCCCCCCTACACTCACACACCAGGCAGTCATCACTAGGACCATCCTGTAGGCTTTGGGTCAGCTCTCTTCCCAGCCCCACCCCCAGCAACACAAAAAGCTTCTCTCTGTTTGAGGCACAAAGTATTTAACGGAGATCTGACTGTAAACACTATCTTCCCCAATGAGTGATGAGTAAGAAAGAGTCAAAATGATGTATAAAAATGGCTGGGATGGCAGTCGGTCCTCCGCTTAAAAAAGAAAAATTCCCCTTTGGTTTTCACCATCTTCATTGTTCCGTCTAGTTTCAGGGCCTCCCACCAAACGCTAAGGACTGCCTGCTTCAAACTCTGCCACATCAGCAGGGAAGGAGCCTGGCAGCATTCGGTATTTGCATCAGCTTCCAGGAATGTTTCAAGTTATCAGTTTACTCTGCAGAGATGTTTTTCCTTTAAGTTTATAAATGTGTGCTTGAACTGTTACTTCTCTAGTTTTCAAAAACTAGCTGAGCATTTTTTATGCTAAAAAAGAAATTACAGTCACACTTCCACAAAATGTTCTCCAATTTAAACTATCAGATTTGACTGTGGATTCCTCCTTGTAAAAACCCTCCTAGAACTGACCAGATACACTTTCAAATTCCTTCCCTCCCAATTACTTCATAAAGTCTTTCCAAGTTATCTCCCAAGTCAGTGCCCTTAAATAGAATAAAAGAAGGGTTTATTATAGTTCTGTTTGTTCCCTTTTATTTCCATTAACCTGTTTGTTAAGTTTAGAGGAAGCAACCTGTTTAAGAATATTCAGTCCCTTTGGTTTATAGCAGCTGCTGATGGAGTTAACTTAGGCAGAAATTCTTCCTTAAAGCACAGCCAAAAAAAAAAAAAAAAAAAAAAACAACAACCAAGGAAGGGAGAAATAGGAGAAAGAAAGAAAGTGGGGGCGGGGCGGGGGGGAAGCAAGGAACTGCAGCCCACTCACTTCTGTTTGGCACAGAGGGAATTGACCTAAAGATGCCCCTGTTGCGTTGACTTCTGGGAGCCCATGGCATTCTGAGTAGCACATGACTGCCTCACTGGGGGTGCAGAGCAGGCAGAAGTGCAGCCCCCTGCCTTATGGGCCTGGAATGACATCTCAAGAGTGTTGGAGAAGAGGCCATTCACTGAAGTTGACTGCACCCAGTATTTCACAGTTCTGAGGAGCTCTCAATGAGGACTTCCACCCTCAAATCCTGAGCTCAGGGTCAAGGTCCCAACTCCTCCTCTCCCTGGTGGGGAGCAGAGAACGAACGGGATGGGGCTGAAAGGGGAGAAGGAAGTTGGGTGTTCAGGAGGGAGTTAATATCCACATTGATGAGGATGCTGCTTGGGATGCGTGCGACCAGAGAAGATTGCCCCATCTCAGAGTCGAACTGGAAGCCCCTCTAGATGGGCTCGGCATTTTCCCCAAGGTGTAGAGGGGAGCCATGAGGAAGCCAAGAACGTGCTTGGGCGTTACCTGTAAGAGTGGGGTCAGTGAATGCACAAGGAGGTCGAGGCATTGGGGGAACTCACTGGAGAGCTATCTGAATCCAGTCTCAACGTGGAGAAGAGGCATCTGTGGAGAAGAGGAGGTGGAGAGTGGAAACCTGAAGGGGAGAGGATGGATTCTCCACTGCAACCTCAGAAAGGAGAGACCCCAAGAGAGGCATCCAGGCGTCAATCTCAGTCTTTTCGCAGGGCCAGATAATCTCCAAAGCCTAAACCGAGAGTCAGCCTCAGTAGAGGTCGAAGGACTTCCCGAGTGGCTGGGTCCAGTCTAGAGTGCGCAAAGCATATCCTCCCCCGTGCTCAGTGCCACGCTACCCCTCGCGTGTTTCCCCCCTCCTCCCCAACGGCAGGCGTCCTCGGACTCCAACCCAACCCTGCACAGACAGAACCCCCCCTCTCACCCTCTCCCGGAGCCAGGCGAGAGCGTTACTGCTGAGAAAGTGGGGGCACACACGCCCCAAAGCTGGAACAAGCTGGGCGCGGGCGGGGGAGGGGACGGGGAGAGGGGGCGGGGGGAGGGCGGCCTTCGGCTGCGCCACGCTGTCGAATCCCCACTCCCTCCTCCCTTGCTTCCTCCGCGCCCGGCGCGCGCCCTCCACCCTGCGGGTGGCCCGCAGGGCACAAGGTGAGACAGGGCTGGACAGCTCCTGCTTTGATCTCCGGGCTCCCGTCCCTTCTACAGCTGCCCGGCTGCCCAGAGATCTGCAAAGTGTGCCCACGTCGGTGTCTGCAGAGCGCTCCGACGTGTCCCAAAGTGTTTCCAAACTTGGAAAGGGCGGGGAAGGGCGGGGGGATGGGGAGGGCGGAGGTATGCAGACAGCGAGTCAGAGTTTCCCCTTGAAAGCCTCAAAAGTGTCCACGTCCTCAAAAAGAATGGAACCAATTTAAGAAGCCAGCCCCGTGGCCACGTCCCTCCCCCCTTCGCTCCCTCCTCTGCGCCCCCGCAGTCTCCTCCCAGCTGTGGCTGCCCGGGCCCCCAGCCCCAGCCTTGCGATTGGTGGAGGCGCTTTTGGAGGCACCCTCGGGCCAGGGAAACTTTGGCCGTATAAATAGAGCAGATCCGGGCTTTATTATTTTAGCACCAAGGCGGCAGGAGGTTTCAGCTAAGTTGGAGGTACTGGCCACGACTGCATGCCTGCGCCCGCCAGGTGATACCTCCGCCGGTGACCCAGGGGCTCTGCGACACAAGGAGTCTGCATGTCTAAGTGGTAGACATGCTCAGCTTTGTGGATACGCGGACTTTGTTGCTGCTTGCAGTAACGTCGTGCCTAGCAACATGCCAATGTAAGTGCCTTCGGCTTGTTTGGGGCAGAGGGGGAGAAAGGTTAGATGGGTGGGCACCCTGATCTGAAAAAAAAAAAAAAACCCTAAAGTCAATTCTAGGTCCAGCTTGGAAGGAAGGCTTCCTGGCATGTGGAGAAACGCAGGCATGGATGAGAAACGTGGGAATTATTTTAGAAATGAAAACAGAAAAGGCTCGACCCTCGCCAAAAGTTAGGGAACTTTTCTCTCAACTCGAAGTGAGTCTGAATTTGATCTGGATCAGTGAGGCTCAAAGAGAGCAGAAAGTCTTTTTCCTAAGGGTGAGATATTGACAACTCTCAGGCCCCATGGCTGCACTGACGCCCACCCCGTAAAACTTGAGGCCTGCTTTAAAAAGCCCTTGAATTTAGTAACACAGAACTCACCCCCTAAGGGCTTTGCTCTTCTGGGCAGTTTAAGGCTTGCCTGGATGATGACGATAACTATGAGGCGCCCTCTGGAGGGAGGACAGTGGAAGCACAGGGGACCAGGCCTTACGCTAATGGAATCCCCAGGAGAGACCCTACAGGTTTACACGGAGAGGGGACCTGCATTTCTGACTGAAGCCATCCCCCGTAGCTAGTCGGTGTATCCTGGGAACGAAAATGATGTTACTTGGGATGGATACAGTCTGAAGAGTAGAATTAGCTTTTCCATTTATTATCTGGTCATGGAAATGGTAACATTATTTAATTAAAACCTGTTCTGCCTTTCGTTGAGCCTGCAAGTTACCTCTTTATCATGTTCCCTGTGACAATCAGACATTCTGAACACAGCAAGTTGGAAAATATCAACATGGATCCGAAACTCAAGAGACCCGGGGTTTTCCAATGACTTGGCCACTAATTTACCATGCGACCTCGGGCAAGTCCCGCTGAGCCTTTTCTAAAACGCAGAATGCAGATTAGATGGACTCCGAGGCCACTTTCAGCCATAGGTTTCATGACCAGACTTCTATGTCAAGATAGAATGGAGAAAATCTGTCCGTTTTTGAAAATGGCTGCCTAATTACCAGACAAAGATACTGACTTGGTAGAGTCTGAGGGGTGTCTGGCCACACCCAACACTCTATAAAGAGTTTGCTCCACCCACATGCCACGGTGTCTACCATTGCATCATTGCCGATTCATTTGTGTGTGTGTGTGTGTTTTCTCCCTTTGTCCACTTTTAGTATACACACTGTGGATACTAAGGAGTAATTGTAGAACAAATTCACATTACCGATTTCCTTTTTATGAGATCTGAGGATGGGGGAAAGAGTTGGCTCCTTAAGGAAAGATGAAAACAGACCTAGGCAAGTCTGAAGGTACAAAAGGCAGTTCACCTTCTGACCAACAGCCAACTGCAGTCTGGAATAAAAGTTACCAAACACACATTTCTTCAAAATGGCTCAGTCTGAGTAATTAAAAGGCAAATTTCCAAAATCATAAGGAGTTCCGTTAATCAAGCCTGGGCATAATTATTCTTCCTACTGATGGACACAATGAAGTAAACATATCATTTTCCTAATTTAAAAGTAATTCTCATAAATTGCCCTTAAATATCAGTGCTGGATGTGGTCCACCCTCCTGAATTGTGACTATTGCAACAGATGTTCTTACTCCAAATGACACACTTCTTGGCACCTAATTAAAGCAATTTTTAGGGGTGATTCATCTTGTTGCCAGCTTGGCCACCGTTATATCCTGTGTTAACCTATAATTTTTATACTGTAGGAGAGGAATTCGGTCTTTAAGGACTTAGAGCAATTATGGCAAAGGGGGGGTTATTACTTGAGTGTGTTTTTCCCATTACTTCTCAAGATCTTTAATCCAGTTTTCCCATTTATACGGAGCAATTCCTTCTCAGGGACAAAAGTGATACATATTGGTAAAATACCTTACCTAATTTAAGTGAACCAGTTTAAAGCAAAATTTCAGATGTTCAAATGGCTCCATTCTCATAGTGACTAATTTGCAATTTAGACCTTTTGAAAAAGGACAGTAAGGTAACTCAATGAAGCACTAGGTAATTTTTATAAAAAACAAAGTATTTAGGTAACATAGTTCCCTAAATTTTCCCTTTTTTAGATTTTTAAATACCAAAAACTATCTAAACCATAAATTATTTCTTCATCAGTGTACTGGTCTTACATTCAGTGATCCACCTATGCAGTTTACCGACTTGATTACTACACATTGGAAATATCCTTCAGACACATTAATATTTCACAGTATTTATAAAATAGTAAATAATTAACAATTTAATTCAAAATATATTTGCATATTAATATTGCAAAGAAATCACCCTGCTGATCCCTGCCATAATTTTGACCTGCATAATTTCCAATTCATTAGAATATTCTTAATAAAAAATATACTTGATCCTTTAATTAAGTCCATTTTATAGACTAATATATCTATTTGTTAATCACAGCTATCGATCAATGAAATGATACTAATGATTATTTCCCTCTTTTCCCTTTCCTCTACAGCTTTACAAGAGGTGAGCAAAATTATTTTTAGAAAAATTTTTTTTTTTTTTAATACTGAGGTGGCTTTGGCCACCCTAATGCCTTCTCTGGGGAAGGAACAGGAGGCTACACTGGTGTGGAACAACCTGGATTTCCAAGAAAATCATCAAGAGTTATGGTAGTCAGACTTCGCTGGCTGCCTAGAAAGTACCCACCCCAATTTCCAAAATGGGCGGTGCTATTGAATAAGACCACCCTTACAAGAATGCTCATAAGAAACAGAATAAATAATCCAGTGGAAGTTTGGGTTTTAAGCATCCACTGCTACAAAGCAGGAGACTTCACAGAGCTAGAGACTCTTGTTACTCCCTTGGAATCATTTGCAAGAGTATTAGGAACAATTTCTTAGCTCATGAATTGAGTTTGAGGCATAATTACAGATAAGTATGCATTTTGGTTCTGAACATATGTTATTTAATTTATTTATAAAATTTAAAATCATACTTTGAAATATTGGAATAATGGTATGCACAATGTATATACTCTATAGATATATTTGTATACTACACAGAAATGGGAGCCATTTTTAAAAATATACAATTTTTCGTCATAATTATTTCTTATTCTTTTCTAGGCAACTGCAAGAAAGGTAAGAGTCCAATACTTTTCCATAATATCTGAAATGATCAGAAGTAACTTCTGATTTAACTAAATTTATAGTAAACTACAGAAGGAAAATATTTGGTCAAGATTTTGCCCACATGGAAATGCATTAGCTAAACCATAAAATAAAGTAGCTTTGATGTTTAAGATAACCAAGCTTTATTATCTTCCAGAATTATCTCTAATTACACTTATATTATACAAACTGGTGATTTACATACTAAAGAAAAAAAAGACTTGTTTTAATTCTGGAGATGGAATGAGTATTATGTTAATTATAGGTAGTAAATGAAAGTTTATTTTAAAGGGCTTTATCTATATAAATATACTGTTAGCGATGTAACAAAATGGCAATTTTATCCATAGAAATCGTATTTCTAAAAATAGTAGTTATAATATTGGCCTAATGACTGGAGACTGCAGCCTCTAGTCTCCTGGTTTAAAAACATTACATGTAATTATAATAAAAACAATATACCTTTTTTCTATTGTATTATGCCATTTTTACAGCTACTTTCTAATAATATTGTGTTTAGATCAGTCTTATCGACTAATTATTGTCAAGAATGCTTGCTCGTTCACTGGAAATTGCTTAGACATTTATTATTGTGCTGTTTGTATCTTCCTCGTAGGGCCCAGCTGGAGATAGAGGACCACGTGGAGAAAGGGTGTGTACTTTTTGAACTGTTGAAAAGCTTTGGACCATATTTGAATAACTACAGGTTAGACAGTTTACAAGAGTATTATGTATCCAGATATTTGCACCACCTTTTAAGCAGATAATGCCCTACAGAAGAGGTGAATGAACATTGTTATATATAATCACTATTTTTTAGAACAAGATTATCTTTTTAGAAAGCAAAGCTATTATAAGCAGCCATATTCTTTGCATGGTCTGTCTTTCTTTGTTTTCAGTTGACCTGTCCAACTTATGCATAAGGGAAATATATCTACCTAACCACCACAGTCCTCTCTTTGCACAGGTTTTGTTTGGTTTTCAAGTAAGATCTCTTACGTAGCCTGGGAATAGTAGTGAAATAGCAGTCAACAACATGTTTCTGTCTAAATTCGTAAATGTGCAAACTGTTTACAATTTATCCATGGTATTCTTAGATCTCCCTGCTATGCTTATTTGGCATGTATAACTACATTATATGACACTTTTGCCAATATATAAATACCTATATATCTCATATCTATTGGGAAGTGCAGTCTAAAATGTATTCCACTCAAACAGTCTATTAGAGGTAGCATTATGTCAGTAAATTACGGTAACAACATAAATAGTGTTAATGTTAGGAAATCTGCAGATTTTCTACCTTGTGATAAAGTGACTTTATTAATTATCATATCAATTAATCTACCATTCATACATAATGTACCAAAACAGTTGAATAAGTTCATCAGTCTGAAACTGACAATCAATATACAGAGTACATCACTTGTGCACTGTTTTCCATATGAAGTTTAAGGGTTATAAATGGTAGCTATAATTTCCATCTTTATTTGAATCCTGGAGCTCCATTACGAATTGATATTCAAAGGCTGAGAAATCCCTCTCCCAGAGGAACTGGTCTGTCTTTTGTCTTCTTTGTATTGTATCAGTCACTAAACCTTCTTCTAAGGTCATAAGTGAAGTTCAATTAGTGACAAATACGGTGTATTAAATTTCCTTACCACTTGCACATTGAAAGGTCTGAACAACGAATCTTACCACATGTATTCTTAGGTCTCCTTTTATATGTATAGGTTTCTATGGGGGTCTGTCTAACTGTGACTGAATTCACTTTTTACAAAACAGGGTCCACCAGGCCCACCAGGCAGAGATGGTGACGATGGTATCCCAGGCCCTCCTGGTCCACCTGGTCCTCCTGGCCCCCCTGGTCTTGGCGGGGTAAGGTGTCTTAAGTACTGCTCACTTTTAGCTCACTTCAGTGTCTTATACCTCTATTGAAATAAGGCTCATTGTGGGACTTATTTTTAGCAGTTAAGGGAGAGTCTGCTATTTGGATATTAGTACATTTTATTTCATTTCTTTGGTTTCTTCATTCAAGATTTTGCTCTGCCCGGTCTCTTTGTGGGCCCTTGTCAATTACAGGACTGGTCTTTGTGTTCACTGAAGGTAGCTGCAGCCCTCACGACTATTATTTAATTTGGGGATTTCATATCTTTCATCAGTAGGGCACAAATAAGAGGTGTTGCATTATTAAAGAGTTTGATTAGATTGAATTATAAGTGAATTCCCTGATCTTGAGCAAATTCACAAACATCCTACTCTTTTTATTCTCCTTGGCTTGAAGTCTGCTGAACCAACATTCAAAGTAGTTTTAGGTTTAATTTGCTTGAAACTAATTTGAGAAAAGTACATTTCCCTTTTTCATTAATATCTTCTTTTAGCTTTATGTCTTTAACAATGCTATGAGTGCCAAATGGCCTCGCTGCAGGAAGGAAAACATATTTGCTTAATTGGTTAGCACTATGAATCAGAAGCCTGATTCTAATACCCAACTGTATGCCAGTAAAATAAGACCTTTCTCCCCCAAAAGATCTTATTATGATTGCTTATCTACTGAGTGCATTAAAAAGCACCTTCTTTAATAGATCTACTACTATAAGAGAGATCTTTAACAGTAAAGTTATTACTGTGAACTATTTTTTAAAAGTTTAATCTTCCAAGGGGCATTTTAATTTAATTTTCGTCTAAACTTGAAAACTCTTTATATCCTTCTTGAAACTCCAGCAAGAGAAAGGTCTCTGAGTCACTTTGGTGTAGTTGTGGAGGAACAGGGCAACAGGTAGGAATGCAAAGGTGACCTCTTGGTCTCTGCTCAATATATCAGGGGTCTCCAGTGACTTAAAGTTAGAAAGCGCCCCTTTCTCAGGGTAGAGGTAGAGGGTGGGGAGAAGGGAGAGGCGAAAGCAGGGCGGGAAAGGGCTTGAAAAAATAAGGTAGGGAGGCTTCCCACTTCACACCAGATGGGGACTCAATTTTAAACCTGTATTTTCTCCTGACTTTTTAGGAACTTAGCTCAATATGGAATTATAAACTAATAAACATATAAAAATATTGCTCCCTTTTAAACAACAACATAAAAATCTCTACAAGTAGGATGAGAAAGTGAACTACAGAGCTGGTAATTTTAATATATATAATGTGTTTTTGCCCCTCTAGAATTTTGCAGCTCAGTATGATCCTGGAAAAGGAGTTGGCCTTGGCCCTGGACCAATGGTATGTTTCTCTCTTTTTAATCTTAGCCAAAAAATTACTGAATAGAGAATTTGTTTTTATGTTAAAAATTTCACATCGTCATTTCCTTAACTACCTAGGTTAACACTCAATACTTAGATCAGATAAAAGCAGCAACTCCTTTTGTATTCAAATCTATAACAATCTAAGCCTAGATCTTGGGGGTTGAATCTTCTCTACAAACATGTTTCCAGTGTGTAAATAATCTCTGGACATAGTAACTATAACTTAGATAAATCAATATAATTCAAAAGAGTGATCACTCTGAATAATTTTTTTTTATATTCTTTAACATTGCTTAGAATTTTAAGCAACCCTTAGAGACACAGAGGTATTAAGTTATATAAACTTGCTGGAAAGGAGCAGCAAGTTCTAGTCCAGCCCATTTTTTTAAAAAGATTTTATTTATTTATTTGAGTGGGAGGGGAGGGAAGAGCAGAGGGAGAGGGACAAGCAGATTCTGCGCTGAGTGCGGAGCCCAATGCAGGGCTCAGTCCCAGGACCTTGAGATCAAGACCTGAGCCGAAACCAAGAGTCAGAGGCCTAACCGACTGAGCCACCCAGATGCCCCAGCCCATTTAGTCTACACTAGAGAATTTAAGCTTTTCCAGGGCCATGGAAGTGGTTAATGGCAAAACTAGGACTAGCCTCCAGGCAGGATGTCTCATAATCAGCGACATCATGTCTCACATATCTAGTACTTGAATAAAACATCAGTTTATTCAACAACTATTTATCAGGTGCCTTCAATGAGCCCCAGACTGTACTATGCACTAGGGATGTAGCCGTGAATATGACAGAATTTCACCCTCCCTCAAGGAGTTATAAGTACTGGAAATGTTTCTTTTAATACCTTTTGATTGATACCTTTTTAGTCTATTAATTATGAATCCATATAGAAGAGAATATGAGTATAATTTAGCATTCATATCACTCAGCACAAATAGTTAGCAACATATCCTATAATTTGAGTAACATCTAGAAAAGTTCCCTATATGATTATGATGATGATGGTCTGTCTTTAACAAGCGAGCCTTCCGACAAGGATCAATGAGATGTGTTAGAAAAAAAAATAATATGAGCATGCACAATATATACTAGTATGTATTAAATAAAGGGAAAAATTGCTGGAACTAAAAATATTAAGTTGATTAAACACTACAGTTTAATGTTAACATGGTCTCTAAAGTATAAATTTTACCTGGACAATGCATTCAGTGCTCTGTCTTCAAAAGAAGATGTTCAGCTGGACCTAATGGTCCGCAATAAGCTAATACACTATAAGGGCAAGATAATATTTTCTGTAAGTTAAAACTCTCACTTGAGAAGTAATGTGCCTTTAATTGATGGATTTCCAATTTCCTGATTTTTCCTGGTAATTTAAAACATCCATATCTGAAATGAAGAAGTAGAGATTTTCTTTGGCTTTGTTTATATTGGATATTTGAAATTAGCCATTTCAGCTAATGCTGAACATTAGTCAGATTTAAAGCAGTACCCATGTCTCAAGAAGAAGCTAAAGGGGAAAAAAAAGCAAAACACTAATAAAATAGCCTACATAAGCCCAGAAAATTAATATGGATTTCAGATTCCCCTGACTTTGGAACATTCTCTGGGGGGCATAAAAGGGAGTGTTTTACTTTTAAATATCAGTGTAATATAATTTAAGCTTGCCCCATCCACACACAGTCATAGACATATGTAATCAACAGATATGTGGTTCGCAAATAAGAAAGATAGGCAGCAATGAAGTATTAAAATAATTTGCCATGTTGGAAAATCAATAACTATAAAACCCCACAGGGTTCTTCTCTGAATTAATGAGTAATCATCGTCCGTCTCACAGCCTCAACAAAATAAACTACCTTTTATGTAAATGAAATTGTTGCAAATACGCGGAAAAATGAATAAATGTAATTAAAAATTCATGGTGTCAAAGAAAATTATTTTTAATGTATACCTAAAAGATTACTTTGATTGAAAAGCGACAGTTTCTTTTAATGTGGAAGCAATTTCTAAAACCAAACAAATAATTCTTATAATTAAGATGAGGTGCTTTTTAATAAAGTCCACATTATTTCACTCTAGGCATTGATACTGTGGGGCAGACTTGCCTGCGGAGTCCCATGGTTGGTGTGTCATGAACAAATTACTCTAGACTTGCCTATGCAATATTTTCAGCATGAAGGAGCTGGTCCCTACAGGAGAGCTTGCATGGGTATTGATTACTGCAAAGGGGAGTCGAGAATGTGGATTTAGCTCGCCATCTAGTAACAGTCTCACTCCACTGGCGTGCACAGGAGGAAGAACAAAAGGAAGAACCATCTGCTGTGGTTGTGGGCCACATTTTCAGTAATAATATTAGAACCCTCCAGGAAGATGTTTCAGTACTGTTTTATTTTTCCTTCACCCCTCACCACATCCGCTTTTGTCTGACATTTTCATCAGTCCCCAGCAGCCCTAAAAAGAGCTATAAGGCTATATAACAAACCTCCCTCTAATATCTTTTGATCCTTTTCAGTTTATGCCCCTTGTGGCAATAAAAATATCAATTTCTTAGCTAAATATGACATGGGGAGATGACCTCTGATCGAGGGAATCCAAATGGAAAGGCTTTGTCCGCTGCCTAGAAGGTGGCTGTAGGTCCCGAACTGTGCAAAGACGGATCCGCTTCATTGCATTAAAACAATCTCGACCTGCCCAGGTGTCTGCAACTTTAAGGAACCTGTGGCCACCTATCCAGTTGGGCTCTGCTGATTTGGGTTAGGAGAAAAGGCAGAATGAAAGACCGAGAAATAGTGGAGGGAATGTCGGTCCTTAAGAGCCTCCTTGGCAGAAACAAGAACTGAAACAAAACCAGGATAATCCTGTTTGTCTATCACAAAATGCCTGTGGCACTACTATGCCAGTTGTCTCTAACTCAGACCACCACCACGGTAACTTCTCGGTACTAAGACTTGTCTTCTTTCCAGGGTTTGATGGGACCTCGAGGGCCACCTGGTGCGTCTGGAGCTCCTGTAAGTACCAGCAGCGTGTAATCTCTCTTAGGGAAAAAACCAGAATTAAAGAAAGGTGTGGAGTATGACGTATTGTTTTCTTTTAGGGCCCTCAAGGTTTCCAAGGACCTGCTGGTGAGCCCGGTGAACCTGGTCAAACTGTGAGTACATTTTCGTCCGTTGTGATAGATTTTTTCTTCAAGATGTTTATTAATATAACCTTAACAAAATGACTGGTGTCCTGTTTTCTCAGGGTCCTGCGGGTTCTCGTGGTCCACCTGGGCCTCCTGGCAAGGCTGGGGAGGATGTGAGTATTTACTCATAAGCATTTCCAAAATGCCATTTAAACACTCCTGCCTCGACAAGAATTTCTGGATTCAAATGAAGTATTTGGCCAAAAGCTGAATATGCCCGACATAACTCTTCCCCATATGGAAGATGTTATTTTAATGAAATCTTAATTTGTGTGTATGTAAGGAAATTCGTTGTTAATTAAATATATATCTGGACCCACATTTTTATAGAATGCCTTTTTCCCCCATTTTAAAAACCAAGATGTTCCGGCTTTCACCTGATGGCTTAGCAAGAAAAGGCTGACCCTACGATGCTTTCATGTTTTAGGGTCACCCTGGAAAACCTGGACGACCTGGTGAGAGAGGAGTTGTTGGACCACAGGTGAGCTTTTTCTCCCGGTGTCTCCAGTCTGGATGCCAGGGGCGTCTTCCATGCAAGATGGTTGGTAAAGCTGGGATCAGTCTAAGTGGCCACCTGGATGTTTGAACGCTTGTACTACTCACTGAAGGCATCCGACGAGCCGAGGAGCCTGGTTAAGAACGCATACAGTTTTTGTTAATGCAAGGAATGTTTTAATGACAGCAAGCATACCGTGAGCTACATCATGTTTTGTACAGATCCCCTAGTATTAGTTACTCAAAGGAGAGCAAGTGAATTTGCTGCTCCAGGCTTAAAAATATCCTAGTTCTTTGGTTCCAAGCTTGAACTTCAATGAGAAGAAATAATTCGGAGGGAAGAGATCACTGTTTTCCAATTTGGAACGAAAACATTATTTGTCTTGTGTGTTTCTTTTTAAGGGTGCTCGTGGTTTCCCTGGGACTCCTGGACTTCCTGGCTTCAAGGGCATTAGGGTGAGCGCATCCTTTCCCCAGAGGAGAGTAAATGCTTTTAGGAAAAGCCCTGACTATATTTCAACTCCTGGGTGACACATACTTGCTACCAAATTCCCGGAATTCGCCAGAGTAAAGAGAGTTAGAGAAGAGTTCAGATGGCTGAAAAGGAGAGTGGGGTGTACTTTTCTCAGTATGTTCCTAGCTTCCAAGAAACGAGGATCCCTACGGAGAAAATTGTGTAAAAGGCGTATGACTTTAAGAGGTACTTAAACCCATCTGAAAATTGTAAAAATTATTTAAGAGGGCAAGGCTGTGAGAGAGCATCTTGTTCTATTTCCTTCCCTTTCAAGTGCAGGGAGGTTTAGTGACTTATCAGGGGCAATGGAGCAAGTTTGCCGGGTGCGAGTTCGCCGGCCCGGCGTTGCACAGAAGCGGCCATCACCTGGGGTGGGGGTCAGGATCTGACCAAGCACTATAATGGAACGACATTTTAATAATAAGGATTTGCGTTTCAGGGACACAATGGTCTGGATGGATTGAAGGGACAGCCCGGAGCTCCAGGTGTGAAGGTAAATACTACATCAGAAGCATTGTTTTTAAAACAGTTGACTGTAATTCCCCATGCCCATCAGAAAGGATATTTTTAGTGAAGACTGCTCATATTCCAAAGAGTATCTTATTTTCTCTTCGGTATTTCAGAGCCCTCAATGGTGAGGATATGGGATTCTGTGACAAAAGGCCAGTTATTAATACTATTTATTTAATTCAATATCTATTAAACAGTTAAGATAAAAATAATGTCCACAGTTTCTGCCTTCATTTCCTATCCTACAATTTCAGCCATCTCTGCAGCCAAACTAAAAGTAAATAAACATATAATCAGATATTAGAACGCTATGTTATTTTAAACTGTAAATTCTCCTTTGCCATGCACTAATTAGATAGGTACATTCATGTCACAATACACTTTTCAACCTCTTTCCTGTGATTTATCTGTGCACACTCAAAAAATTTTTAATTAGGTAATTAAAGTCTCAGAAGTGTGTTATCTCTTGGCTAGGCTCTTCTCTGACAGCGTTTTCAACTATAAAATGTTCTCTCTCCTATTAAGGAGATAATGTGATATTAAAGTGAATACCAACGTAATTACAAATTAATGAGTAACGAATACTAGCGGGACCAGAAATGAACATGAATATGGAGAATCTGTTCTAACTTTCCAGCTGCCACAGAAATGGATAAGGTCAAACTCATTCTCCCTAGAGCCTAATGTAATGGCTCAGACTACTAGTCCCAGCATCATAAAATGTTAGAGCCGAAAGGAGCGTTGGTGACCCCCCCTCATTTTGCCGATGAGGGAAACTGAGGCTCAGAGAGAATGAGTGACTTGCCCAGAGTCACACATCTAGTAGTTAGGAGGGCAGAGACTAGAATTTCTGACTCTCAAAGAATGGACTTTGTGCCTATTCCCAAAGAATACACTTCACATAGAAGCCTAGAAACGGAGGGTTCCTAAAGGGTCTCTCAAATCTGTTTCCAGATATTAATCAGATGACTTAGAAGCAAAGTTCCTTTACATGTGCCATTTTATTAAATTACTGCTCCCCCTCCCCTGTCACCACCATGGTTTTCACTCAAGATAAGAATATAGGTTGGAAATAAATAAGACAGCTCTGAAAAATACTACAAAGCTTTAAATTTCCATGCATGTTTTACAAAAATGAAAATACCAAGTGTTAAAAATAACTTTAAAGAGGGTAAATGTGGTTCTATTGAAAGCAGTTTATCCTCTGCTGTCTCTATGATATCATTCCTGATACATAAGCCTAGTCAAAATGATACCCAAAATCTAAGGGGAAAGTAGAGCTGGGATACATAACCCTCAAATGACCACATCTCCCTAGTACTGTGACATTTGCTATTACCTATATTAAAAACTCGTATTTTAGAAATTTAAAAAATTTATGTGACTGGCATAATTGAGAAAGTCTATTTGTGTAAGAAATGTTACAAAATATATAAATGGTTCAAATTAAAATAATAGGGTAAAAATGACCCAATCAGGAAAAAAAAAATAATTGATACCTGTAACGAACAAAAACTCAATCCTTCTTTTCCACATAGGGTGAACCCGGTGCCCCTGGTGAAAATGGAACTCCAGGTCAAACAGTAAGTATCGATGACTTGATTGTAAATCTGAATGTGTACCCTCTGTGCAAGCTGGAACTTCTTTCATGTTTTTGCTAATTACCATTTCCCTCGGCATTGTACTCTTTGATATTTTTCTAATAACCTTCTGCATACTTAATTGAAATCCATTACCTTTTAGTTGGAATTAGAACAAGACCTATTTATTTCTAGTGGATTCTTGCACATGTGGGAAATTGGACAAAGCAAATGATGTCTGTGACATTTTTAAAATTAGCATTCTGGATTTCACTGAAAATATTTCTGCTTCTAGGGAGCCCGTGGGCTTCCTGGTGAGAGAGGACGCGTTGGTGCCCCTGGTCCAGCTGTGAGTGCTTCCGTTTTTGTCCCTTATCCTTTTAAAAACTCTTCTAATAACGGCCACTTAACTTTCCTCTTGACTTTGTCTCCTTATTTTCTTCACAGGGTGCCCGTGGAAGTGATGGAAGTGTGGGTCCTGTGGGTCCTGCTGTAAGTTTTGACACTGAAGAATTTGGAAGGGGTTGAGAGTGTGGGGTGGGAACTATCTTCTTTATTAATTTATAAAAAATAACACCATTTTAGACACCTTACCAAACGTTCTATGTGGTCTCTCGAAGGTTCTGTTTTTATAAGTACTACTATCCCTAGGGCTTTTCATTGCTACATAAAGTAAACTGTACCTCCCCTTGGATTCCTTGGATGTATCCCCTTTGGTATTAATGGCAACAGACTAGCTGTCCACTTTCTCTTTGCCAATATTAAATAAGATCAAGCCACTTCAATTTTCTGGTCTTGTGGTGTTAATTTGCTGGGAGGAAGTCTCTTTACCACATTCTACTTTGATTTCAGGGTCCCATTGGGTCTGCTGGCCCTCCAGGCTTTCCAGGTGCTCCTGGCCCCAAGGTAAAAACACTGCCGACCACTGTCATTACCTTGATCAACTTCTCGTTGTGATGGGAAAGATAGGCCCAGAGTTTGCAGATAGATAATTACACAACAGGGAACTTAATGAGTCCCCCTTTCAAAATGGCTGTAGAATGACCCGTGTTCTCACTCCAAGCTTGAAACAGTGTCTCTGTACTTGAGCCCAAGAACATAGGTAGAGAAGCCAACAAGGAAATGTGTTTTATGGGACCCCTCTGGGCTATGCTCCCAAACTAGTGAGGACCGGCTAGCTGAGAACTGGAGTCTCTATCACAGAGAGACAGAAGTAGGTGAAGGTGGTAGCCGAGAGGGAACTCAAATCCAAATCAGTGGTACCAAACCAGAGGAGGGAAATGATTGCAGTTCCCAAGAAAGATCATGGAACTTGCCGGCCTAAAAATGGAGATTCGCTCTTTCATTATTTGCAGACCGATGCCTCAGTGTCGTTCCCTCTCTTAGGGTGAACTCGGACCTGTTGGCAACCCTGGTCCTGCTGGTCCCGCGGGTCCCCGCGGTGAAGTAGGTCTTCCGGGTGTCTCCGGCCCCGTTGGACCTCCTGTAAGTAGCCCCCATCATTAACCCCACGGGGTGGGAGCAGGCAAAGGGCGCGAAGCTGGGCTCAAAGAAGAACGGAAACACTGCCCGTAGCCGACCGCCTTCTCCCTTCTTTCTGCTCACAGGGTAACCCTGGAGCCAACGGCCTGGCTGGTGCTAAGGGTGCTGCTGTGAGTATCTGGCTTTGGGGCGCTGCTCCGCCCTCAGAGGCACTTGGATGGGCGCCGCCTCGCCGGCCAGGCCCCTCGTGACCCGCCACGCCGCCTTCTCTTCCAGGGCCTGCCCGGTGTGGCTGGGGCTCCCGGCCTCCCTGGACCCCGCGGAATTCCCGGGCCTGTTGGCGCTGCTGGTGCTACTGGGGCCAGAGGACTCGTCGTAAGTGGTCGCCACCGCAGCGCTCCTCCTCCTGAGCGGCCAGCTCAGCTGTCATTTTGTCACCGTCCGGACTTCCTCTTGTGGTCTTAGCAGTTTTACGTTTCCTTTCCTGAGCATTTTTAGTCTGTATTACTTCTGTGAGTGCGTGCGCATGTCCATTCTCTCTGTCCGTGTGTCCGTGTGGGCGTCTCTCTCACACACACGCCCCCTGCTCTCCTGGAACACTCCCCAAAGGTCAGTGAGGTACATTTCTAGATCACTCAAGTCCTTTCAACGCAGCCAGCCCCGCCAGCTGTTTGAACATGCACCTTCTTACAGAACTTGAACTTCTCTTTATCTGGACCCATAAATATTCCAAGATGTTTGTCTGTGAGAGCGTTAAGGCACACGTTTGTCCTTTGACCACCGGTTTGTATCGAACCCTAGGGTGAGCCTGGTCCAGCTGGTTCCAAAGGAGAGAGCGGCAACAAGGGTGAGCCCGTAAGTAGTTCGATGATCACAGTTTTATGGATTTATTCCTTATTTGATCCAAAAAGTCCTACTTTTACTTTGTAAAAAAGGGATTACTTTTTCTCTGGCTGGATAGGACATAAGAATGATTTTTCCCATTCACTCCTTGTTTGCTTTTCTCACGAAACAGGGCTCTGCTGGGCCCCAAGGTCCTCCCGGTCCCAGTGGTGAAGAAGGAAAGAGAGGCCCCAACGGTGAAGCCGGATCCACTGGCCCCTCTGGACCTCCTGGGCTGAGAGTAGGTTCCAGATGCTCTTGATGCCCCGACACACCAGAGGGATCTGATGACACCCTTTCATTGGGAATTGGTCAGAATCACCGAGTGCGTTTTCTAGACGAAGGCAGCATCTGCTTTCCATCTGCTTTATTAAATCAGTGACTCTCAATGTGGTCTGGAAACGACGTTGACCTACTTTTGTAGACCTGCCTCCTCCACACATTCCTTCGGGGTTTGGGTGAAGTTTTTTGGCTTGGTTTTTTGTTTGTATCTCTCCCTTCAGGGCATCAAGATTTCTGGCATGCAGCCATGTTTCAATAAACGCTGCCCTATTGGATTCAAGGGTTTTCCCCAGTCTTTCCTGTTTCGTGTAATCTCTTACAGGGAGGTCCTGGTTCTCGTGGTCTTCCTGGAGCTGACGGCAGAGCTGGTGTCATGGTACGTTGTCCATTACTCCCTCCCGGGCAGGGACTATGATGCTGCTTTTGGTGGGTTTGTCCTTCGCTTCAGCATCCTCCCCTCTCCCTTCTGTTGAATAGGGCCCTCCTGGCCCTCGTGGTGCGACCGGCCCTGCTGGTGTCCGAGGTCCCAACGGAGATTCTGGTCGCCCTGGAGAGCCTGGCCTCATGGGGCCCCGAGTAAGTTTCAGATTGAAGCGGAGCAAGTCACACCTGGCACTGTTTCCTTTTTGAAAGGGAGGATTCATCTTTGAAGACAATAAAAAAGAAAAAACAATCATCCAAAGTAAATCTGTTAGTAGATTTGCTGATGGTTGCCTTTTTAATTTAACTTTATCAAAGCCCAGAGATATTTTTTACAGATTTGGTTAGGTCATAAATTTCCTATTTATTATTTGATCCAATGGCTGTGAGGTTTTTGGAAGAATAGATTTATTTTAATATATCCAAATTAGGTTGGTTCTCCTATCAGCATGAATCTTTTATCTCAATTTGTGAGTTTTATATAAGGTGTCCATGAAACGTATTAGGACTATACATTACCAGTGTATTAGACTCATAAGTGGAATCATTTTTCCAGCAATCACAAAGTGCTTTAATGTATTCAGCATCACACTAGCCATGGAGAAATGACCTTTAGATTCGTAGACACTCTAATCCATAGCAATAGAGTGATTTTTATTTTTTTTTGCCTCCATTATCTCTTATGGATGAATATCATCTGTAATTGTACCATAAACAAGTAATAAAGACACCAAATATAGCAATAAAAAATCCACTTTGGAAATCGCTTACTAAAAGTATTTGTTTTTCTATTATGAGGTAAATAACATGATACGTTTTGCCCATATAGTATATTGCTTCACACTTTGAGATATCCGTAAATGAATCAGTTGTGCTAAACTCCAATGAAAGGAAAGGCATAAAAAATAGAAGAAAGATTTCAGAGCTCTTTTCATACCTCCCAGCTAGTGGCTAATGCCCCTAATGATTTACCCTAGGCAACAAACAAGAAGTGGGGGGCGGGGGGGAGTGCTTTTGTGAGATTTTAATAAATTGGAGCCTCGAGTATGTGCGTTAAAGTGCCGACATGAAAGCATCCTCATTTACTTTATAGGGTTTTCCTGGTGCCCCTGGAAATGTTGGCCCAGCTGGTAAAGAAGGTCCCATGGTAAGACTTGCTCATTTTCCATTATATTTTCAAGGACACTTATTGCACCCTTATCAAGTCTATTCTGTGGCTTATTTATACATGAACACACTGAAAATAAATATCAGCCACATACCTCATCTGGGAACGCAAAGTAATAGATTGTAATTATGGAGTCCAGATGAACGCAGGACTGGAAGGAGGGAAGGAAAAAGAAAACCATGGCAGGGAAAATTGAAGAGGGTGACGAGGAGGGAATTGGGTACATACGAGATTGACTTGGTTGTGTGTGTACTGACATCCTATTTAGAAAAGGAAAATGGATTCATAATTTATTGACACTTTATCCCAGGAAGCTCTATGCATTCAGAGAATGATTCTGTTTCATCCTGTGGCAGCATCACAGGCTTGAGGTCGGGAGACCCTGGTCGATGCTGAGTGAACTTTACATAAACTCTGGTTTCAGGGCCTCCCTGGTATTGACGGCAGGCCTGGTCCGATTGGCCCATCTGGAGCAAGAGGAGAGCCTGGCAACATCGGATTCCCTGGACCCAAAGGCCCCGCCGTAAGAACACCACCCCCTTTCCTCCCTCAGCCCTTCTGTGCCGCCTTTCACCCAAACTCGGTTTCTCTGCTATCCTCGGTCCACTCTACCTCAAGGGCCAGGTCGGGGAGGAGGGGGATCCCTTTCAACACAAGAACACTGCAAGCCCCTTAGCACATTAACAGTTGATCTCCAGAATACCACTGTACACCTGATGGAAATCCGTCTCCGGAGTCTGCGCCCCTGCAGACACAGGTGTGCCTTATTGTACTTGGAGGTGCAAGATGATGGGTCGTGCCTTAGCTAACGGAATTCAAAGACTAGGAACCTTAAAAAAGAAAGGAAAAGCAAAGCAAGCAAGAAATTGACATGTCAGAATTGTCATGCTTAATTTGACATGAAGTGTGTACTTTTTTTTAATGTTTATCATAGGGTGATCCTGGCAAAGCTGGTGAGAAGGGTCATGCTGGTCTTGCTGGTGCTCGGGTAGGTGCTGACTTTGAGTATCTGCCCACGTAGTGTTCACTTAGGAAACACCCATTCTTTGAGGCCATCTGATATAATTCTGTCATTTTCTTTTCAAAATGGCATCCCCAAAGATCGTTTTACTGTCACAAAATGTCTTTTTTTTCTTTTTCAACCACACTTATAAGGCACTGGATGGAGCTCTAACAAATCAGAATGTGTCTTAGGTCAAAATTATTTATGGCCACATTTGATTTTTATTTAATTTATTCTAGGATTAAAAAGCTATGCATATGTTAGTAACATTCTCTGGCCTTCATAGATTGCCCTCCATCCATGGACTTCCCACAAGCCATACCAAAAGTTGGTATTTGGACAGGGGACCCACAATGAGTCATGCTAAGATGATACGCTTCGTATCATGCTAAGATGAGGCTTCGAGTCTTCTTAAACTGTCTGACTCACAGGTAACGCTGAGCCTTTCTGTGACCTATTGTAGGGTGCTCCAGGTCCTGATGGAAACAATGGTGCTCAGGGGCCTCCTGGACCACAGGTGAGTATTTCTCCCATTCTTGTCCTTTGCTGCCCTGAATGAATCTAGTCCTGCCAAATGACCATCTTTTTTTCCGGTCCAAACGTTATCTAGGTAGAGAGCAATGGGGGCATACATCTCTACTTAACGCTATCTTTACTATTACTTTCAGGGTGTCCAAGGTGGAAAAGGTGAACAAGGTCCCGCTGGTCCTCCAGGCTTCCAGGTAAGTCAACTGAGACAGAATACTGCCTCTGGTCAGACTAGCCGGCTATCAATCTCCATCGCACTGCCCCCCCTCCCCACCCCCCCGCCCCAGCACACAGAGCATGATTTCAGAACTGAAGTAAAGAAGGGCCCACTTTTTTCAAGGCAAACTTTTGTGTAACTCTTTAATAACACAGAATAGTTCGTGATCATGTCGATATCAGATAGTATCCAGAAAAAACTAATTATTAGCAAATCCTCTGAATAGAGCCGTAAGATGGAAATTTGTGGGTTTTTTTTTTTTTTCATCTAGGGTCTGCCTGGCCCCGCAGGTACAGCTGGTGAAGCTGGCAAACCAGGAGAAAGGGTGAGTAAAAACAAGGGATAGTAGGCTCAGCGGAACTTGGGACTCCACCCCCCACCCAATAGCGACCGCCTGACTGCAGTGCACTTATAATATGCAAAAAGAAACTTCGTATTTCATATGTTAATGATAGCGTTCTACTTAAGCTGGTACTTTGGAGAGAATAAACCCAGTTACTCTGTGCTCTCTCGTTGGAATAACAACTCCTTTGTTTTAAAGACTGAATGAAACACTGCACTATGAAAGGAAAATATATCAATGAACATTCCATTTAATAGCCTTACTTTTTGTATGGTTCTTGGTAACGTTAACATGCAAATTATTTCCTTTCCCATGGTGAAAAAGTAAATGCACTGCTTTTCCATCAAACTAGACCCTGAAAAATTGCGTTTAATGTTTTTCTTGGCATTCAGACATGACACTGCTAGCCACAGTCAGGGCAGGAGTTCTGAGTCATTTTCTCTGATAATTGTGATGAATGTGCCTCAATTCAGTTACATTCTGTGGCCTGGTCTCCTTTGTCAACAGTGGGGCACATTAAGGAGACAGCTGGTCAGTAATAAAGGAGATACACTTGGGTATACAATTAACTAGGTAATGTGCAGAATATGATCATTTCTATTAAGAAAGCAGTCTGTTATGTAACTAAAAATAGGCAGTGTCTGATATTGTTCATCATTATTTATCATATTATCAAATGAGATAGTGTGTTTTGTCATTTTTTTTAAAGTAATTAAGTAATGGAAACTCAAATTTTCTGATATCAGGTTCTAGCATAGAAATATCTTTGATAGCAATGGAATTCTCACTTTTTGTATCTGTCCGTATACAACTGCAAACTCTCTTGTTCCTCATAGCCCTGTACTTTTATGCGCTCAGGGAGCTAGAGGGTAGCTGGCTTTGCTCGGCTATTTTGAAACTTATCTAAATATCATAATCATAAGTGGATTTCGAGAACATATACACACTTCATGATTTATTTCTGTATCATGTTCTGCCTAGGGTCTCCCTGGTGAATTTGGTCTCCCTGGTCCTGCTGGTCCAAGAGTAAGTGTTTTTTAATTTACTTTCATAAACTTTGGGCAATGTGTTTTTTTTTTTTTTTTTAAAGATTTTATTTATTTATTTGACAGAGAGAGACACAGCGAGAGAGGGAACACAAGCAGGGGGAGTGGGAGAGGGAGAAGCAGGCTTCCCGCGGAGCAGGGAGCCCGATGCGGGGCTCGATCCCAGGACCCTGGGATCATGACCTGAGCTGAAGGCAGACGCTTAACGACTGAGCCACCCAGGCGCCCCTGGGCAATGTGTTTTTAAAACGTAGTGCTTTCTCTTAAAAGCTATTGATGACCTTGCAACAAGTTCCTGACACTCTTCTGTAGTCAAATATAATCTGTAGAGAACATGTGATTTCTAATTGAAAGTAGACTTTTTTTATTTAATTACTCATATTTCTTAGCCAAAACCCACGCAGTTACAAGAAACATAAATGACCTAATACATGTATTATATTCAGTAATTTATATAGACAAGTATGATGTATTTATGAAAGTGGCTCAACCTGACAAGGAAAAGTAATATCTTACTGAGATTTAAAATCAATTTTTGTAATGTGTGTTGATGTTCAGTCTAAAGCTGAAATCATGAATCTGCTTGTACAAAAAAATAGATTTAGTTTGTCTGTGGTCATTAGAATAACTGGAATGATGAGTTTGCCCCTCAAGTATCCTGTTACATGGTTAGTTACCATATATCTAGGATGCCCAAACAAATTTAGTATCATAGAACCAGAATTATAACAAGGGCCTTTGAAAATGGTTACAGTGTGGACTACATACGTGTTAAATATTCTGGCCCATGGAATACCTTGTCATGGTGATACCGATATGCAATTGGGAGAAATTTAGATAGGTAGATAGATTGATATACACATGCAGACACACATACACATATATATCCTGTTAAGTATTATAACTGTTCATCACTCTTGCCTAAGATTAGAAAAAGGGAGGGTAGCTATGAGAATATCTAATCCTATCTACACCTAGCATTGCTATTCTCCTAAAACGACACAATCTTTCGTATGAATACCACGCATAACTGGCATTTATTTTTACCTATGGATCTATTACAAAAAGAGCCAAAAAAAAAAAAAAAAAAAAAGAATGAGTTCCAAGGTTGAATATTCTAGAAGAAAAACATTCTGGAGTTGTAGCCACAGAACATTAAAGCTGAATGAGACTTTGGAGATTATCTCATCCCATCCATTCATTTTGCTGGTAGAGAAATTAAGGAAAAATAGTTATAATTTGTTAATGGCAGAAACAGGATTCAAAAGCTTAAAAACTATGAACTCTGATGTGTAAAATGGTATCCCTGAAAGCTATGAAGAGTGCAACACTTTAATTTCTCTCTCTCCCCCCCCTTTTTTTTTTTAACAGGGGGAGCGTGGGCCCCCTGGAGAAAGTGGTGCTGCTGGTCCTTCTGGTCCTATTGGGAGCCGAGGTCCTTCTGGACCCCCTGGGTCCGATGGAAACAAGGTAAAATTTTCTGTTCTCTCACGCTGCTTTGGCCCACTATAGAGTAACTAGGTCGTTTACAATAGGAAATGAATTGTTTTTCAGATTTTTTTATTCCTACTCTGTGATGATTTCCATCACAGTGAATGACAATCTGATTCCAGTGGACTTGAATTATTCCAAAAGAAAGGAAGTCCCAGTGTTCTACAGACATAAATGAATTAGTATGGGTTTTTACTGTCGTGTCATCACACTGCTTATACTTTGGTTTTAATCTAGAAACATCACATACATTTGGACACTGTTTTTAAGAACAAAGTTTCACCTTCTCACCATCCCACTTCAGAGAGTACAATTTCCAAAGATAGTCCAAATTTTAATAGTAAGAGAGGTGAAAACTAACTGGACAATACATTCATTCCCCAAAACACAAGCCTGACAATTTGAGTTTCAAAATAGAATCTGGTTTACATTTTAAAATAGGTGGAATGACACATTTCTGAAAAACAGATTACTTTAACCACAGTAAAGAGAAGGCATTTCCTATTACTCCTGATTTCTTACCTTGCAGGGAGGCGGGAGGGAAATGCAAGGATTACCTGCAAAAAGCTATTTTGGTCGGTGGAAGGATATCAGAAAAAAATAAAAAGCTAAGACAGAGAGAGGAAACAAGAAAGAGAACACGGTCCGGAGGATGGTACTCTCAAAGAGTTTTCTCTTAGAAGTTAGTCAATAGGTCTGAAGGATGTGGAATTGTAGGGTTTTTATATAAAGTGGAAGCTTATAGTCCCCACTCTTAAGGAGATTAAAATGTAAACATCTCCCCAGTTGACGAGGTTTCTCTCCACATTTCCTGTGTGGGCTAAGAGACTTATCCTTGAAAAAGGTTTGTGGGCAAACATTTTTCACTCTGCGCCTCCTATTGTCCGGGGCCTCCTCTTTGCCGTGCCTGCCTGCCTGCAGACCAGGAGCGGGTCAGAGAAAACCCGCCGCCCCCCACTCCCACTCCTCTTCTCTTCAGCCACAGTGTCATTAATAACATCTCCCTCGGTTACAGTCTCCCTGCTTTTCAATAGCCCTCCTTTGTGTCTCTAAGCAGGCAAGAATGCGACCTATTAAATGTTTAAATTGGAATCCTTCAAGAGTTCGGGTCCTCGTTTTCTTCTTTTGCCGCCGACATAATTGATTTCACGTGTGTTTGATTCCAGGGTGAACCTGGTGTGCTCGGCGCTCCGGGCACCGCGGGTCCATCGGGTCCCGGCGGCCTCCCAGGAGAGCGGGGTGCTGCCGGCACACCTGGAGGCAAGGGCGAGAAGGTACGCTCTCAGTGCTGGCCCTTAACACGTGCGCTTGAGGAGCTCTAGCGAAGCAGGCTGGGGTTTGGTGTCTGGTGGTCTGGTTTTTGGTGTTTTGTTTTTTGGGTTTTGGTTTTTTTTTTTTTTTGCAATTCTTGGTAGGTGGGCTGGTAGCATTTTGATATCTATCTCTACCCATTTCCCTCTGCCACCTAGCACCTACGCATTTCTAAACTCACTAATCTGGCCAAATTGCTTGCTACCATGGAATTTCACGCAAACAGATGGTGTTGAGTAATACATGAGGCTCATTTTAATGCCGCGAACAAGCCTGCCTCATCCGGCCCTAATTAACGGGAAGGAGCTACGCTGAACAGCTGTCCAACGTGCCGCGGCATCAGTTCCGCCGTAAGAGAGATCGGGCGCCGGAGCCCATTGTGATGTTGCCTTGTCACTCCGTCCCCAGGAATCTGTACCTTGCTTGGTTATGCTGCAGAAGACGGGCTGGAAATTAGAAAGGAATATTTAACAATAATCTGGAGAGGGCCCTGAATTATTTTTTCCTTATATATATATATATTTTTTTTTTTTTTTTCCTCCTTCAACATCCTAGAGAAGAGTAGGGACTCGAAGACATTGCCAAACGTTAAATGACTGAAGGTGTATAGGATTTTCTGTAAAAAACACTGCAGATACACTTTGATTCAAAAATGTGGCCGGAAAACCAAAAGTTGCTCTTGCTTTATACTTTCAGGGTGAAACTGGTCTCCGAGGGGAAGTTGGTAACCCAGGCAGAGATGGTGCCCGTGTGAGTAGAATTTTGTTTGTACTTAGACTGTTGTTTTTACATTTCACTCGAGTTGAGCAGCTTTCCAAAACTGAACTGACAAAAGGAGGATCCAGGTTTAGTAAGAATCTTCCTTTCCTTCCTGGATCATTTAACATGTTCCAAAAGAAAGATTCAACAGAACTTAGCCCTTTGAAAATCATAACGTGAATAATTTTCTACCTTCCTTAGTGTTAACTATACCAAGTGCAAATTATAAACCAAAAGCTCTAGGTTTAATAGAACTTTTAAGTGATTGTTTATTATAGAACTTTGGGGAAGAAAAAACAAAACAATAACTCTTATATTTTACGAAGCCAGAATCCAGAACCTCTAACAAAGGTCCCATTTATTCAAATGCGTGTCCTAAGATTTACCACTCAAAGAGCAGCCCCAGTGATTAGCTGTTAATGCCACGGAGATGCCAAAGATCATCCCATGAAGGGATAATAACGCTACCTCGAGCGTTGGCAACATGGCTCTTCCGGGCCGTCGGCTGCCTTGGCTCTTCTCCTCCTCCCCTTCCCTCAGAGCTGATAACTCACTCCGGCACATTGAAAATCGTCCTTTCTCTGAATCCCACAGCCTTGGCGGTTTTCAAACAAGGCTACTCATTTGCTGCTCTCCGGGGAGCTTGACAAGAGCAGAGAGTTCGGGATCTCCCCAGTTCCTAACCCGCCTTGACGTCCACATTTCCATCCCCTCCGATCACTGGGGTACTTTCCTCCCGAGAGCCGCTTCTGGTAGTTTTGACAATTAGAACTGAAGTGCATCGAAGGCTTTCTCGATGTCCACCCCGAGTGTGCAGTGACAGCGCTCGGTCACGGTCTGAGCACAGCGAGGGCGAATGGCAGGGTGACTTTTGATGGCCTGGGGGTGTAATTAATAAGACTCGTTTCCTTTCGGTGCTAGGGTGCCCCTGGTGCTGTGGGTGCCCCTGGTCCTGCTGGAGCCACTGGTGACCGGGTAAGCATGCGTTTTCACGGAGCCAACTGCAGCATCGAGCGTCTCCTGCCCGCCCTCGCCCCAGAGAGCCCCCGCAGTTCATTTTTATGACTTGGTGTAAAGCCTGCTTATTTAAAAACCTGTCTGTTGTGATGGGGCCGCAGGAAACAAATGCTATGTGTTTAAAGTCCTCTTTCCCTTCCTAGAGATGTGCCAGCTAGCTGATCTGTACTTTAATCCCTATCATTTGTTTTAAAGACTTTCCCTGTTGCCCATTAACGATATCCTAATGTACTGAGCCGCCTCAAAGCCTTCAATTGTAAAAAATCAATAAAATACATAGTGTGCCCATTTCACATCGAATAGTCCCCTTAAAATAGACCTTATTTATTGTACTGCACAGATTGCAGCAAATAGATCAGCTCTGTGTCCATCTAAAAATTAAAATGTCCTCCTCCTCCTCGTATTGTGGGCACTGATTTATCGTGTTTTTGCAAGTGTATGACCAATACCACTTCAACCCCCCAAATGAATACAACATTAAGCACAGTAAGAATGCATTTTATTTTACTCCCTGAGATGTGCATTAGTTTTCTCTTCTGACACACACTGCAAACTCTGACAAGAAGCCCACTCTCTACCACCGGTACCTCTCCCCACCTCCTCTGTGAGCGTCGATGTGAAGCCCATTGACAAACTCCTCTTTGGTCCCGTTATAGGGTGAAGCCGGTCCTGCCGGTTCTGCCGGTCCTGCCGGTCCTCGTGGTAGCCCTGTAAGTGGAAACCTGGGGCATCTGGGGCACTCGGAACTTTCAGACCTTAACGAAGCTAAGATCGCTGTGACATTCTTAAACCCCTTCTCCCACCTAGGGTGAACGTGGTGAGGTTGGTCCCGCTGGCCCCAATGGATTTGCTGGTCCTGCTGTAAGTATCCTATGATGCAGGTTAATCCGAAAAGATCCCAAGGTGGCAAGTAGAATGAGCTGGAACGCCTAACGCCGACTCTTCCTCTCTACCAGGGTGCTGCTGGTCAACCTGGTGCTAAAGGAGAGAGAGGAACCAAAGGGCCCAAGGGTGAAAATGGTCCTGTCGGTCCCACAGGCCCCGTCGGATCTGCTGGCCCATCTGTAAGTTGAATTCACTGGTGGTCAACACAGCCTGTGTCAGTACCCAGGAAATCCAACAGTTCAACATAGATCAATCAAGTGCCTGCTGTATCCCGGGAACATACGAGATAGAAGATGATGTAAAAAATAAGAATTAACATTTGCATTCCACTCTATAATCTGTAAACATTTCATAAACATCTCCTCTCACTTCTTTGGTATAGCCCCATGAGGGTGGTCACACTGAAGGACATTTATGACGCAGATCATCATTTTTAATTTCTGGATTGGCTTCTCACAGACATGGGAATGATACCTTCAAAGAAAAAAGCAACATTTATAAGAACGGTCTTGTGATTTGACTCCATGTTTTTTTGTTTGTTTCCATTTAGGGTCCAAATGGTCCCCCTGGTCCTGCTGGAAGTCGTGGTGATGGCGGCCCCCCTGTGAGTATTCACAATGGACTCTGATAACGTGACTTTCTTTAGAATCTATTAAAAACAACTTGAAAGTTTGGAGATTTTTGGTTAATTCTGAACTATAATAAGGAGACTCTTGAGATCCAAGTTCACTTCTTTCAGAGAAATTCTGATATTGAAGTTACCGTTAGATCATGGGCTACTAACTTAATCCCAGCTGGAACTCAATGCAGTGTATGTTGCTACCACCTCACCTGAGGTAATAACCAAAGTTAACCCCAGGCTGTTTAATTGCGCAATGGATAAAAAATAATTTCTCTGGTACCGCCTGTCCTTTTACTGATGCCCCCCTTCTCCTGCCTGACCATGCCCTTTCTCTTGGCGCCCAGTGCTGTTATACTGACTCCTTCAGGACCCGGACCTCCCTAGGAATGAACTGCACTGACTCCTTCCTGCTCTCATTGGACAGCAGTTAATACTCTTGGTCTTTGGTTGTACCTTCCTCTGGAAACAAAAGTACTTATCCAGTGTCCATGTCCTTCGCACCCCTTCAGGTGGTTAAAATAGTTCCTGTTGTATACACAGCAATGTGTAATAATGGCATGGTGTCTTGTCTTCTTATTCTTACAGCCGTCAGGTTATATGTTAGCGTTTCAAAAGGGACCATCAGAGCCTTAATGCAAAATATGGGTGTTGCAACCGGGGCATGCTGGTAGGAGAGAGGTGCAGAGATGGAGGGCCTTCAGGGTCCTTGCTAAATAATACCCTATATGGGGCTACCACTAGCTACTCCTTGGTCCATCCTTGGTCACGTGTATCGAGGACTGGCCAGAGGAGAAATTTCCATCTCACCCAAATCCCTAGAGTTGGCATTGATTGTGGAATTTTAATGTGCTTGGTTCTTAGGGTGCTACTGGTTTTCCTGGCGCTGCTGGACGGACTGGTCCTCCTGGGCCCTCTGTAAGTAAATCACTTCAAAGTATCTCATTTACTCTACCCAAAAGGCCTTGCCTCTAGTAGGAAACTGGTGAGAAACTCTCTGGAAACACGCTACTAATATTTTGCTATTACTTTCCTGGTCTGAAATCAGTTTTCCTGAACCATTAAGGCAAAATCATCACAAATTATATTTTATAAGATCAGCTTAAGAGGCTTTTATTCATGTGAACACAAGTCCCCTTTTAGGGGCATGGTCTCTTTGTTAAAAATAAAAAACAGAACAGTTTTAGTCACATATCAGATATTTCTATATCTAATTACCTTTTATGGCCAACATTCTGCCTCCGTTGTTCACGTATAATTGTTCCTGAATTTAAAGGTGGTTTGGCCTCTAATTTAATTCTGATTCGGACTCTCCTGTCAGGACTCAAGAGAATTTAATTAATTACCAAGGATTAAGTCTTCTGGTTAAGATTTCAGGGAAAAAAAAACAGCAAAGATGTTGATTTCTTGGAACCCTTTTACAGGTTCATAACAGAAAAATCTTCACTTCCTGTAGGCATTTAATTAAACCTAGTGGAGCGCACATGTGATTCCTCAATGATGAACAAAATGCCAGTGTTGGCTATCTTCACAAAGAAATGAGCAGGGTCTTCCCAAACCCCAAGTCCCATTCATTTACGACGGACTCTTCTCACTCTCTGGAGTTCTGACCCCAAGATGCCGGGGGCCTGGTAGCACAGCATTTCCTCTCCTCACGGACATTGGCCCCAGCTTCGACCTCAGTCAGTCACTTTATTACAGGCTCCAGAGGAGGAGGACAGGGAGTGGCCTCTCTCCATTACAAGGAATGTGACAAAGCCCCCACAGGTCTCCCCAGTGGCCAGGGTAGCATTTTGTTGCTTCACACTGTTTGCATCTTCATCTCTAGAACCTCAGCTGCTCTCTCCCGGGTCTGTGACGGGTTAAATGACTCTGTCATTGGCTCACAGGGTATCACCGGCCCTCCTGGTCCCCCTGGCGCTGCTGGTAAAGAAGGACTCCGTGGGCCTCGGGGTGACCAAGGTCCAGTTGGCCGAACAGGAGAAACTGGCGCACATGGTCCCCCCGGCTTTACCGGCGAGAAGGGTCCCTCTGGAGAGCCCGGTACCGCTGTAAGTGATTGCAAGCTCCTCTCTCGTAATACCTTGTATTGAATTAAAATAAAGCCTTTACACAGATCTTCAAGTGGCATCTATTTGTTAATGAGTACTGCAGGCTTTCACATAGAACTCAGTTGAGCCAGGAAATCTGTCCGGCACATACTGAGGTGTCGGGGCTTCTGCAGTTGCTTAGAAGGCACTAGACGGGGAGGGCAATAAATGAAGGAACTCACTGTTTTATCAGAATGGCACCTCACTCGTCCTGGGATTAGAACCAGAATCCCTTTGCCATGGTCATCCTATTGTACACGAATCAATCTCAGTAAGCTACCAATCTCTTAAACATGCATTGTCTGTCAATGTTACTCTGAAATGTGCCTTTCCTAGACCGGGTTCAGCTGGAGGCCAAGGTCAAAATTTGCTTCTTGGCATAGATTCTATACAAACTCTCTTGCGTCACCCCAGATGTCTTCATTAATCTCAATCACATATTTTTGACTGTTGTTCCATTGGTCTCAAGGAGGAACCAGGTACAAAGAAATATACTTGCCAAGCTGTCAACTCCTTGTCATCACTAGAGAAAAGATGTCCAAGGATATGTCCTCCTACTAGGAGGTCACCAGCCTTTTTCTAAACTGAGGATAGCGGATTCTCACAATCCTCAAGCCAACGTGTATTATCACTTCGCGGCTCACCGGTGATGTATTTTTCCTCTTGTTCAGGGCCCTCCTGGCACCGCAGGTCCTCAAGGTCTCCTTGGTGCTCCTGGCATTCTGGGTCTCCCAGGCTCTCGAGGTGAACGTGGTCTACCAGGTGTTTCTGGATCTGTGGTAAGTGTTTGACACCATTCTTCTTCTCATTAACATAATAAAAGATTTTAAAAGCTGCCACTTCAGATGTGACAGATTGATCACTGAATAACTCCACTTAAGATTTTTTATTCATGGCATTTTCTTTATACAGATCACATGTCACTTATCTAAGAAGCTTTAATACCACCTTACTTAGACACACGCTATAAAGATACAGCTTAACATTATGCAGAATGATTTTTGTTCTTTTTACATGCTTAAGAACTATATAAGCTCTAATTGCATTTACTCCTCTGCAATATGAAATGCTGGCATCATTTATCCTGTAGGCAGAATGAAACTCTGGAAGTTCTGAATCATTCCGTTAAATCTCATACATGACAGCACCTAAGAATCCTCTCATCTCCATAAACTCTCTCAACTTTATGAATTCATTTCATTTGGGACAGCAGATGCAGCTAGGCTTACCTCGTACAGAGCGACGTTCCAAAATTACAGAAAGCCGGCCATGCGAGTGTGTAGGATGAGGGCGAGGATAACACGAATGGGGCTTCTGGCTGTTCTGTGGCCCGTGCCTACCCACCCCCCCACTGCACTTTCTCTTTTCAAACTGCAATCCCCTAGCCGGGGTTGTGTTGGGAGGGTGAGACTTGAACTCGATCCAATGAGAGGAATGTTTCCTCTTCTCCACGTCTAGGGTGAACACGGACCTCTCGGCATCGCTGGCCCACCTGGGGCTCGTGGGCCCCCTGGGGCTGTGGGCGCACCGGGAGTGAACGGCGCTCCTGGCGAAGCTGGTCGTGATGTGAGTCTGACGTGTGGTTTGTAGAAGCAAACTGTAGTCCATTGTGCATGACTTCATGTCCTCAGCTGAGTTCCTCCTGTTCCAAGTCTCTGAATAAGATGGTCTGTTTCCCCATAACATCTATGGGCCTTGACCACTCCTGCTATTGAAAATGTGAAAAATTACTTGGGCTGGGGGGTGGGAGGATGGCTCTTTAAATGGTATACTTCAGATTTGGCCAAAATACTAAAAACACCTCTAAGAAAACTAGGCTGGCAAGTTCTAACTGGCCTGTTTGATGGTCTGCCTGGGGGTTCACTGTGGAGTACTGGGAGGGATGAAGACAGAGGAGCTGAACTAAAGGGGCTGGCGGGGTAAAGAGCCTCACGAAGCGCCTTAATTGGTGTGGTATCTTCACAGGGCAACCCTGGGAACGATGGCCCCCCAGGCCGCGATGGTCAACCCGGACACAAGGTCAGCACACCTCTTTGTCTTTCTCCAATTTAAAAGTGACTAAAACCCAGGCCAGGTGGATGCTAAACTTCACTTTGCCTTTGGTAGGGAGAGCGCGGTTACCCTGGCAACATTGGTCCTGCTGGCGCTGTGGGCGCGCCTGGTCCTCACGGCCCTGTGGGTCCCACTGGCAAACACGGAAACCGTGGTGAACCCGTAAGTTCGTAAATACCAGTCCCTTAGTGCTGTCCTCTTCCGAGGCTTCACTCTGACCTCCCCACACTCGGGAACTGGGGGATTTGGTGGGGGAGGGGCTTGGGCTTGGCTGACAAGTTCGGTTTTGCTTCTCCAATTTGCAGGGTCCTGCTGGTTCTGTGGGTTCAGTTGGTGCTGCTGGTCCAAGAGGTCCTAGTGTACGTACATGATGAAGATTTCTTCACAAATGAACATTTGAGGAAACTCTGTCCAGACCGTCCATGAATAAAATAAATAATATATAGGCTAGACTTCGTATTTTTAAAAAATTCAGTCCATGCTGAGAATTGCTACATCTAGCTTCTAAGGCTCTTCCATTTCAAATCTCTTCTGCCTGTTTGTATTAAATAATCACCAAAATCTAGCCACTTAACGGAGGGTTCAATGAAAGCAGATTAGGGGAGTAGATGGGTGTAACACCCACGTGGTGTTTAAACCTTTGCATGTCTTGAGTTAGCTCTGTAAACAGATAAAGCAATACTGGTGGGGAAGTGAGTGTCGTTTTCAAAGGAAGGTAAAATGCCCTGTCTGTCCTCCTTTTTCTTTACAGGGCCCACAAGGTGTTCGAGGTGATAAGGGAGAGCCTGGTGACAAGGGGCCCAGAGGTCTTCCTGGCTTAAAGGGACACAATGGACTGCAAGGTCTTCCTGGTCTCGCTGTAAGTAAAGTGTGGACATTCTGAATGTGTACAGATCTTAAATGATCTTCCTCAAATTTTCACTGCTCTTGTTCTAAAATGAACTACATCGTATTCATTTCCTATTCTCTGGCTGACTCCATCTCGCAGAGATAATGCTATTTCATCCCAACACAAAAAGGTGAGGGTTAAGGGAGATCGAAATATACATATATTAAAATCTCCTGGCAACAATGTCCTTCAACCCCACTTAAAATAAATATAATTAGAGGAATGACTAATATTACACTGCTGAAATAGCTTGTAGAAAAAAATGTAATTGAATATAATAGACATAATGGGAGAAAAGAGCCCCATTTTACATTTTCAATTTTCTCAATCCAGAGTCCATTGAAACTAAAGTTTTCCATTCAATTAAAAAAAAAAAATCTGTTTGTTGACACGTGTTCTGAAAGTGTGATTTTCCTGTCCTCTCTTTCAAGGGTCAACATGGCGATCAAGGTGCACCTGGTTCTGTGGGGCCTGCCGGTCCTAGGGTAGGTCAACCCAAGAGACCTCGGTCTCTGAAATGAGAGCTTATGGCAGGGAGGGAGCCCCAGGCCCCTCCTTCCTTGTGGGGTTTTTACGGACTCCCTCACACTTGGTGTCCTTCTTCGCCAGGGCCCTGCTGGTCCTTCCGGCCCTGCTGGCAAGGACGGTCGCACTGGACATCCTGGTACAGTCGGCCCTGCTGGCGTCCGTGGCTCTCAGGGGAGCCAAGGTCCTGCTGTAAGTATCGTTCCGGGAAATAACATTCTGCTCAGACGAACCCAAGATGGCTGTGACAACACACTCAAGGAGCTCCCCACTTCCATATGTTAGCTCTAAACCGTATAAAGATGGTATGGAAGGAGCTGTTTCAACCCATCCCCACCAGCATGCCTGGGATCAAGTTATTCTCTTTTACTTATTAGAACGTGCCTGTAACACTCAACTGAAAATCTGCTGTCATTGACATCTCTCACTGTGACCAAATATGAAACCTCTTTCTCGCTCTCACCTTTGCAGGGCCCTCAAGGTCCGCCTGGTCCTCCTGGCCCTCCTGGCCCGAGTGGTGGTGGCTATGACTTTGGTTATGAAGGGGACTTCTACAGGGCTGACCAGCCTCGCTCACCACCTTCTCTCAGACCCAAGGATTATGAAGTTGATGCTACTCTGAAATCCCTCAACAACCAGATCGAGACCCTTCTTACTCCTGAAGGCTCTAGGAAGAACCCAGCTCGCACATGCCGTGACTTGAGACTCAGCCACCCAGAGTGGAGCAGCGGTAAGTCAGGATGTCAAAGCCGGACCGGCCCTTCTCATGAGCTGGGCTTTGTAAAGTCCATTCCCATGGACATTTAGAATGAAAAAGTTTGGGGTAAAAATTGCATTATGTGGAATCATACCTAACTAATAAAGCATTTTCTTCTCCCAGCCAGCACCCAGTCTCAGGCCTCTCTATATATTACCACGAAAAAGGCAAAAATATATATTCTCTGATTTGATTTTTTTCATGGAGGACAAGAGAGGAGGAACTGTCTCATCTTAAAAATAGCCATCCTCTTCCTATTAAATGTGGGGTAGACAATGTTACTTACGGGAATCAAAAATCTTTGTCTAGTAATTATTAGAACCTATGCTCCACTCAAGGAGAGGTTTTATGAGCTGGGTCTTGTTTCTTTTTTTAAAGGTTACTACTGGATTGACCCTAACCAAGGATGCACTATGGATGCTATCAAAGTATACTGTGATTTCTCTACTGGCGAAACCTGCATCCGGGCTCAACCTGAAAACATCCCAGCCAAGAACTGGTACAGAAATTCCAAGGTCAAGAAGCACATCTGGTTAGGAGAAACTATCAATGGTGGTACCCAGGTGAGGAATCCTACAAACATCCCTTCTCCTACTAAACAATATTAAGATAGTTTGCTTTTCAATGATCTGCATTTTAATCCTTTACCAAAATGGGATTATTAAAAAGAACCTCTTTTCTCGGGTTTCCGTTCTATCCTGGACTGCATATTAAAGCTGGAGTGATTGGACATATCCATACCATCTAAAGTTATTATTCAAATCTGACTTAACTGATAATCACTGGAGAAACTAATGCCCTTTAGCATGAGGACATGCTGGCCAGCACCTAGCCCTGTGCCCATGCATATGTATTCTCAGGACATGTGCTTTTCTGAATTTTTAATCAAATCTCTTCAACCTTATTGAATGCCTACTGGTGGGAATCACAGAAAAAGAAAGAGGTGTGACCCTGTCTCCTTGCTCTCTTATTCTAAAAGGCTTATCTAAAACAGGTACCTTTTTGAGATGAGATGATCTTGCCTCAGCCTGGTAGTTCCTAGGTGCCTTCTAGGTAACTAATATTGCACAGACAAGTGAATTGAGTTTCCTGTAAAAGTACCTTTTTCCCCAAGGTTCAGATCTGAGTCCATCATTCCTCCCTAAGTCAGCCTTTCCCCGCCCCCCTCTTTTTTGACTTAGTATTTCAGTCCCTCTCCACTTAACTAGCGGTTCTACCTTATTCTCTGTAGTTTGAATATAATGCTGAAGGAGTGACCACCAAGGAAATGGCCACTCAACTCGCCTTCATGCGCCTGCTGGCCAACCATGCCTCTCAAAACATCACCTACCACTGCAAGAACAGCATTGCCTACCTGGATGAGGAGACTGGCAACCTGAAGAAGGCTGTCATTCTGCAAGGCTCCAATGATGTTGAACTGGTTGCCGAGGGCAACAGCAGGTTCACCTACACTGTTCTTGTAGACGGCTGCTCTGTAAGTAATAGGGAAATTTGGGGAAAGTGGGTTGGAGTTCTAGCTTAGACCCATTGAATGAACAGGTGAAGGAGAGACCTACCTACCTTAAATTCAGATGGCAAATCTTGAGGATTCTTATCAGATCTTGCCTTCGGAAATTCTCTGAAGTGCTGAAATACATACCATGTCTGTGCATTAGCTGTTTTTCTTTAAACATGAGTTTGTTAAATGATGATGTCTGCCCATAACTTAAAAGTACTTGAGATTAAAAGGTCCCAAGGTATAATTTATAGCTATATGTACCTTATTTGACTTATTAGTATGGTCTGCATGTAATTTTTCTCTACAATATGCTATACATTGAAGAAAAATTAAAATTTACAGCATACCCACCCAGCTCTCCCTACTGACACACACATATCCCAAAAATGATATTGTAGCAATAAACCACTTGGAATATGTATTGAAATTTTCTTTTAAAAAATTAGACAGACTGGTAGGAAATCTCTCTCCCTAAAAACACCCCCTAATGCTTCTCTTTCAAAGATCAACATGTTGATCTGGGACACACCTCAGAATGAACAGGCCCAAAAGTAGTTCTTAACTACCGAAGGTTCTGATGATAATGTTAGATTTAGAAATAGTGCTGCTTTATGAATATATATATATAATTTTTTTTTTCTTTTTTAAACAGAAAAAGACGAATGAATGGAGAAAGACAATCATTGAATACAAAACAAATAAGGCATCCCGCCTGCCTATCCTTGATATTGCACCTTTGGACATCGGTGATGCTGACCAAGAATTCAGGGTGGACGTTGGCCCAGTCTGTTTCAAATGAATGAACTCAACCTAAATTAAAAAAAGAAAAATCTGAAAAAACTTTCTCTCTTTGCCATTTCTTTTTCTTCTTTTTTAACTGAGAGCTGAGTCCTTCCATTTCCTCTGCACATCTACTTGCTTAAATTGTGGGCAAAAGAGAAGAAGGATTGATCAGAGCACAGTGCAATACGATTTCATTCATTCCCTCCCCCCCCCCCCCCCCCCCAAAAATTTTTGGTTTTTTTTTTTCAACACTCTTACACCTATTGTGGAAAATGTCAACCTTTGTAAGAAAACCAAAATAAAAATTGAAAAATAAAAACCATGAACATTTGCACCACTTGTGGCTTTTGAATATCTTCCGCAGAGGGAAGTTTAAAACCCAAACTTCCAAAGGTTTAAAACTACCTCAAAACACTTTCCTGTGAGTGTGATCCACATCATTAGGTGCTGACCTAGACAGAGATGAGCTGAGGTACTTGTTTTGTTTTGTTCAGAATACAAAGGTGCTAATAGTATTTCAGATACTTGAAGACCCTTGATGGTGCTAGAAGAGTTTGAGAAGAAATGATCCTCTGTAATGAGTTGTATTGTGTATTCTTTTTTCATTTGATTTAGCATCAGCATTTCACATCTGACTCCCAAATAAAAGTATGCAGATCACTTGCCCAACCTTGTCTTCTTCTTTAAATTCAGCATTTCTTTGCCAGTCTCATTTTCATCCTCTCCCGTGGTACCAAAAAGAAGCCTTGTTTCTTGGACAAGCAGGAAAATTAAATTGTACCTATTTTGTATATGTGAGATGTTTAAATAAATTGTGAAAAAAATGAAATAAAGCATGTTTGGTTTTCCAAAAGAAAATATCGAGTAGAATTCCTTGCTTCGATGCTCTTCGCAATATAAATATATGGATCATAGCATCTCTACCAGCCATTAGACTGAGCGTTTCTCATTAGATAGAAACTATGCAAAAAAGGCAATTTGGTCTAGTAGAAAGAGCAAAGAACAAGGACCCAGGAGATCTGAGCTCCAATTCTGACTGCTCCTTGTGGCTGAGTGACCTTGAGCACTTCACCTTTCTGTGTTTAATTTCCCTATCTATACTATGGTTGGCCGGGGGGGCGGGGGGTAGATTCCTTCTCTGAACTATAAAACATTTGCCCTACTCAAAATACATAAGGCTTAAACAAATGGTATTGTAGACCTAAGTTTACTCTAAGCGGAGACCACAGAACCTTCTGGTTTATTATCTATTAAGCACTTTGAAACAGTGGCTGAAAGTTGGTCTATGTACAATTAATACTATTAACTAAAACAGTTTCAAATATTCAGTAAAAATGCCACACACTTAAATCTGATGCAACTGAGTACAATGCCTGTTAGGAGGTAATGTGTGTGCTGTCAATCAGCACAGACAGTTGTGGGTAATAGTACCATGAACACCTCCCTGCCAAATCAAGTTCATCTTCCTCCCCTGCACCTTTCAATGACATCTTTAATACACTTAAACATAGTAATGTGTCAAGTAAAATGTTAAGATTCATTTAGAGCTTATTTCCTGTTGCAGAACATAATTGTGATTGTAATATTTGCCTCCTGAAATAAGTCATCTCAAGATTCAATTAGTTTTAAAAGCAAAAAACTGAACATGAAGAAAATCTAACATCAGCTCTAAAAAGTCAGCAAGGTCTATTAACCAAACGGTAACTTCAAATTACTGTCCATCCACCACCTGCATCAGAACACAGGGATGCTTTTTAAAATGCAGATTGCCAGTCCTCAACCACCAAATTAAGATTTAGTAAGGAATCAGTATTCTTAAGCACCTTGCAAAATTGTGTTGTGCATCCACTGGGAAACCACTGGATACGGTGATTTCCACAGCCCCTCGAAGTTCTCACATTTTGTATCTGGCAAGAATGAAGCAATATACCTACCAAATGACACAAAGAAAACGAAACCCCTGTAATCAGAATACGAGTGCTCCCGACAAATTAACTGAAATGGCCAGTGCAAACTTACATGATAGCCAGTTAGAAATCGCTGGGTTTCTTCAATATGTTATGCCCTCAGGTCCACAGTCCAAGAAAGTTGGCTTAAAGAAGGCAAAAATGAAGAAGGAAGAAATCATTTCCTGAGTACCAGCTGAGAGCCAAATACTATGCTAGATGTTAACAATGCTCTTTGTCAAAACTGAATCCAAATAGGCAGATTTCTTAAGCCAATAGGCATTAATAATCATTTAATCAGGAGTGTGGGATTACAGGAAAATAGTTCAAAAAACAGTGGTATATCTGATAAACAACAATGAGGAAATAAATGATGGTATATCCAATCAATACTAATGAGGAATGAATAATGGTAATATCTAATAGACAACAACAGGAAGAGTGAAAAATATTATTTTGATATCCCAATAACATTTATGAGGATGATTAAACAAAAAAAAAGCTTAGAATGGAATGTTATAATCTTTAAAATATCACATTCAAGTACACTGTCATTAGAAATCTATCAAACATACGGATCAAAATGCTGAGAGTAGGTGCATTCATGGAGTAATGATAGGAGTGACTTTTATGTCTAAATTTTCCAAATTTGCTGTAATGTAGTTATATCACCTTTATCATTTACAACAAATTTGCCCTTAAAATATTATGAAAAGAAATAAGCAGTAAGCAAGTGAAAACAATCCTGGGTGAGGAGTGGCCATCTCCAGGGCAAGAGCGGTCCACCTCCCACCCACTTCTCTTCTGAAAGAGAAGGAAAAGCCCAGCCTCAGAGTCATCACTCACTGTGACCCGGCCACACTGGGGGGCCCCAGGGAGTGGTGCACAAAGCCATACATACCAGGCGGCAGCATCCTCAGGGGGTTCCACAGTTCGGCTGCGAGAGAGAATAAAACAATGTGTGAACACAGTATTAAACAAAGTGTCCTCTGAGGATAGTGAAGGACACTATTAATTAATGAGAGGGAATCGCAGAAAATTAATCTTAGCTTCAGTGACATTCGGGTTTAGTTGGCCAGCTTTTGCCAGAGATCTCATTCCACTTTCAAAGCCTCTATCTGGCCAGAGGTTTCTTCTCTGGAAGCCACATACTAGAACTGTCTGGTACTTACCAAGCCAGGAGGTCCGCTGTGGGTGTTCCTGGGGCCTGAGCCGAGTACTGAAGGCTTGACCCTTGCATGACCAGGCCCCCCCTCCCCCGCCCTTTAGAGGCTAATCATTGGGCCCGAGGGACCCTCCTCACAGTATTTCCTGACCCTTGGTCCTATGAAGGTCAGCCGCCTCTAACCCATGCCAGCCTGAGAGGGAAGAAGATTGCATATGAGAAAAGGAAGGAGCAGGTAGCCAAGATTGGGGGACGAGACATTAATCAAGTCAGGTAAAAAGGGTCATTTAAAATTCTAAAATCAATACAGCTAATGCACTGGCGAAGAGCAAGGACACCTGACCAATGCAGAACACATTTATTATCTTTAATGCCAAAATACTGTTTTCTGCTATTCCACTCAATATCACTGAAAAAGAAGTTCAGAAATTGGATTATATATAAGAGAAGTTGGAAATGTCGTTTTGGGTCAGAACAACAATCCATCTAGATGAGTACTTTGCCTTTGACAGTGGCACCAAGGGAAATTTGGGAGAAAGAGCGGTTGGCACGTCCTGAGAAACCAGCCTCAAAACTCCCATTTAATAACCCGCTGTAAATCTTTTTCGTACATAGATGTATCTAAACCCTTCCAGAGCCCTCTATCTGTTTTGAAATATGTTGGTATTACAGTACCAACAGGAGAGAGCTAATGCTGAATTGTTAGCTCGGCTTCCTGGCCCTCTGATCAAGCAGCTAAAATATGCTTTCTATCCCTGTGCCTGGGTCAGCCAGGGATTCAGCAACTCGGTGTCCGCAGGGGACACCAGTAACTGCAGCACTAGGGCCACCGACAGCCCATAATGATCGACTTATCCCTGCTGCTGGGTGAAATAAGCACATAATTTGTGGTCAGCCGCTGAGGTTATGTGCACCAGCTCCGCCACCGATTGGCCAAGGGCACTTGGGAAAGTCTCTTAAGTTCTCTAAGAATTTGGTTAACATACCTGCTCTCCCTAGTCCACGGAACTGCCGGGAGGACCGAATGGGGCAGACGCGAATGCGCCTCATGAAGTGAGGGCAAACGTTAAGTGCCATCATTAGGTCCAAAATTTCCAGTCACCTGTTGTCCCCTCTTGAGTTAATCTCTCCCTGGCCCTCCAATGTAGGGAGAGCAGAGCCTAGATTTTAAATTCAATTAGCACCTCTCTTTAAGTTAGTAATTGATCCATTTTGAGTCATGCCTGCCCGTCAGTAAAAAATGTGAGCCCTTATAATGAATTTTGTTAATCTACTTATATATAAATGTTATGCGCATACTATGTGCTACGGTACTAATGTATGATGTGCAATGTAAAACCTACATGGAAAAGAAAAGCCTTTAAAAGAGAGAAAATAAATACAAATAGAAAATTCCATACTCCAGTGGATGGTGTTGCACACCCCTGGGATGCACGCACATTCCCACCCTCTATTGGAGAGACTAGTGCCCTAAACAAGGATTCACGATGGGCTTCAGGGGAGGGCCGAACATCAGTGAAGTCCTAAAATAGAGTGCTAAATTTTGTGCGTATATGCATTTTTCTCGGGGGGAGGATCCACAACTTTCTTCAGATACTTCAAAAGGAGGGCTCATGCCCCCAAACCATGTTATGACCTATGCACAAAGGCAGTATTCCTTATTTAATAAACCCTGGGCTTTCCTGAACTATGACTTTCATGTCTCATCTTGGGTCTCACACTTGGAACATGCTGCTTCTCCTGTCCTAAGGCCTGAGAGAACCAACCAGCACTGACCCACATTAAACTTGAGGTTTATCTCTTTCATTCTTCCACTTTCCTGCCCTGGGCCCTCTCGCCTGTGTTTTAACAAGGCTTGGCAGATGCTTTAGGACCCAGAGTTGGACTTTCCGATATCAAAGTGCACCTGTCCACAAACAAATAAGAAACAAACAAATTCAGTAATGGAGACTGATTAATGAGTTATTCTTTTTAGGTAAAACATGCATATGTTAATTTTTTAAAAGAAGTTTAACTTAAAAGAGATTGCAATTCCTGTAAGGATAATAATTGGAACATGTTCTTCAGGGACCTTCAAATCATCCCAGAACCAAGTGTCTCCTCCTCATCTGACTCTTCCCAAACAGAGCTATTATTCTGAGCCCAAGCTATAAGAATAATTTTGGCCAGAATTAACAATCCTCATGGATTCTAGAAAGGTATCCTTAAAATTGCAATTCATTACATATTTAAAGAAACTCACAAACACAAAATGCCGCTGAAGTGAATTTTTTCTAGTGCAGCAGTGCTCTTGGTGCCCAATGACTTAATTAACCGTCAACAGCATGGGGGGAAAAAGCAGAAACAATTTTTTTAATGGAACCTATTAATGCCAGGCAGAATAAGAACACCTACTCATAAACCACCGTGGCTGAGTAGATGGCCTTTCTCTCCCCACGGGATGTCACTTTGAGCTCACTGCTCCCCCTGCTGACTGGATAATAGAACACCCCCGTCTTTGAACAGCCACATGCACACCATCAGAGAACGCAAACTCAGATTTCAGAGGAGAACATGGAACAGCCTCCTGTGCTTATTTCCTGTCTGCCCCAGACACACAGCCTTCTCTCCAGCTTCCGTGGCAGCCTACCTTCCGTCCTCAATGCTCCCTTTTTTTCCCCTTACTCTTTTAAATCTGTCCTTAATCTCTCTCCCATGGAGCCGGTAAAATGTTAGTCACAAGGAGGCAAACTAAGTTCAAAAAGAGAACGGGAGAATGGCCTTTTGGGCCAGGAGAGATGCCCAATGCTACAAACGTTGCCCCACAACGCAGTGACTAGCTTCAGGAGTGAAGCAAGGGGTCTTAGGGATTATAGAGAACAGACACAAGAGGATGTGACAAAAAGCAGAAGGGCTCAGGAGGCAGAGCTGTCTGCATATGAGCCCTGTCTCCACCATTTCCTCCCCTGCAAGATGAAGATAACGATGAACTGCCCACCGGACGGCAGGGATCAGGAACGGGAGGGTTGCTGGAGAGTGAGCACGCGGCACCACTGTCCACGGCGGCCCCGGCCCCGCAAGGCTGCACCTTCCCGAAGCCCGGAACCCCACCCTTCCCCTTCCCAGAGTGCTGGCTTCTCGGACCGCCGCCTAGACGGATAGCACATCTACAATTCAATGACACTTCGATCTCTCCTACTACAAGTGGATTCCAGCAAACTTCCAAACCCTCACAATTCTGGTGAATCCTTCTCCACGAGCCAATAAAAAAGTACCGAGCTTTGGTGCAGCCACTCTGGAAAACAGTAGGGAGGTTCCTCAAAAAGTTGAAAATAGAGCTACCATACGATCCAGCAACTGCACTACTGGGTATTTCCCCCAAAGATACAAATGTAGGGATCTGAAAGGGTACGTGCACCCCGATGTTTATAGCAGCAATGTCCACAATAGCCAAACTGTGGAAAGAGCCAAGATGTCCATCGACAGATGAATGGATAAAGAAGAGGTGGTATATATATACAATGGAATATTATGCAGCCATCAAAAGGAATGAGATCTTGCCATTTGCAACGACGTGGATGGAACTGGAGGGTATTATGTTGAGCGAAATAAGTCAAATAGAGAAAGACATGTATCATATGACCTCACTGATATGAGGAATTCTTAATCACAGGAAACAAACTGAGGGTTGCTGGAGTGGAGGGTGGGGTGGGAGGGATGGGGTGACTGGGTGATAGACACTGGGGAGGGTATGTGCTCTGGTAAGCGCTGTGAATTGTGCAAGACTGTTGAATCTCAGATCTGTACCTCTGAAACAAATAATGCAATATATGTAAAGAAAAAAAAAAGAAGAAGAAGAAGGTAGCAGGAGGGGAAGAATGAACGGAGGGAAATTGGAGGGGGAGACAAACCATGAGAGACGATGGACTCTGAAAAACAAACAGGGTTCTAGAGGGGAGGGGGGTGGGAGGATGGGTTAGCCTGGTGGTGGGTATTGAGGAGGGCACATTCTGCATGGAGCACTGGGTGTTATGCACAAACAATGAATCGTGGAACACTACATCTAAAACTAATGATGTAATGTATGGGGATTAACATAAGAATAAAAAAATTTAAAAAAAAAAGTACCGAGCTTTCATTACAAGCTTGAAAATCTTCTCAATTTTTTTACAAAGAAAAAAACAATCCCACCTCAACAGTAAAAACAAAAAGGTAAAACTTCTGAAAAAAAAAATTTTTTTTTTTTATTCAACTAGGCTCTGCCATATGCCATTAGGTTCATCCGATTTGGGAGACAAAGCTCTCTGAGCTGAGACAACAGCCCTTCACCTACTTGGAAGCCAGTTCTTATACACAAATGGACTATAACTCATACATATATGTTGAATTAGCCAAACTCCTGACACTTAATTTTCACAATTTGAGTTTCTAAAACTTTGTCTCTGGCAGCCAGCAGAAATTCTAACTCAAAGGTTATCAGCACAAGAAATGATCATAATTATTAAATTCATGTCCTTGGGGAAATTTCTTAGCCTATATGAATTTACTCAAGGGCTTCGAACATCATTAAATCACCTATTATTGCCAGTGCCTTGAATGTCTATATGAGTATTATTATAAGTGGAACCACTTCAGAGAAGCTGGATTATAGTCATTTCCGACATGGTTTTTCTATCACTGATTATAGGTCTCCTCTTCCTTATAATACAAAAGTCTCAAAAATTTTTTTAAACCTTATCAGTCAGTGTCACTAAATTAAAGTTTCTATCGACTGCTTTGCTCATGATATGTTGCTAATCAAAAGAATTTAAAAAGACTTTCCTCAGATAACATCTAGAAAATTGCCCATTTAACCATTTCTCTGGGTTTATTCATAATGAATATTTACTTCTCGTTAAATATTAAAATATAGTAAACCTACAGTCAATATGAAGCTCCGTGTGTATTCTTAGATTTTCTTCAACTAAAATATCACAATAAACACTCACCTTGTCACCATAAATTATAAAAAGAGCCTTGCTTTTCTTCTCCCAAGCTTGGGAGGGCTATCTATCAAACAGAGTATAAAGTCCACTAAATCCTTTGAACCTCTGAAGAGAGAAAGACAAATCAATGCCAAAAATGATGTGCCTTCTCACCAATACACAAATTAAACTGTGTATTTTGTAAGATTTATAGGGTAAGTGGGCTTCTTTTTATTATCACTTCTGTTAGGTATCTGTCAAGTGAGTCTAATTCAGTAAAACAGATTGATACATTGGGAAAAATCTCTAGTCTCCATTCTGGGTTGGGGGGAAAAACCATGCAGACAGTTTAGTCACCCTATACCACTCATATTATGATTGAATTGGTCCGAAATATTGTTTTAAAATTCCCTTGGTGATTGTAATGTGCAGCCAGTGCTGAGGAAAATTGTACTCGGCTAATGCCACAGGGTTCTGAAACGCTCCCTTAAGATCACTGGTAAAGTTGGAAGTAGGTGCAAACGTGCCTTTTTCTAGGAAGATGGTGTGCGATACTTAGTTTTTCCACAGCCCATACAGTATCGACCTAACCAGAATTGCTGGGGTGGAGTCAAGGTATCTTCATCTTCAATGACTACCACTGAGGTAATTCCCATGTACTCTCAAAGTTTGGGAACCACTGGTTTATTGCTGTCACCATATTACTGACATATTCTTGGATGATTCTGTGCCCCTCTCCCCAAAACGTTTAGGACCACAGCTCTAAAATCATGGGCTCTCTAAGCTGCTTTAAATGAGAACATGTAATGGCTCATTGAACCCATGAGCAATTAATTTGGGAACAGTTGCAGTATTATAAATGTGATTACTTATTGCAAACCCAATTAATCCAGTCAGGAGGAATGTTAATTACAAAGGAGTATGGAAATTAGCATGAGCGCATGACTAAATGCCTAAATTCTGACCTATTATATTGTCTGTCTGGTAACTTACTTTAAAAATACTTCCACAGGAGGTCTCACATATATATGTACATGTGGGCAATAAGGTAACATTAGTCCACCCTCCAGGGCTGATTAGGTAACCTCCGAGATACCGTGATTAGGAAAATCCAAGCTTTAGAGGTGGCTACTGTGTATTTCAAATGGGCATTATTGAAATCTATGTCAGGGGATATATTAATTAGTATAAAAGATGTAAAAAATAAATTTTTATTGTTGAAATAATGGTCTTGAAGATAAATGGCTAGCTAATAAATATTTAATATTAACAAAATTTGAGCTAAGCCTTGCTCTACTGGTAGCCTGCCACTAATAGCAAGATTGACAAGAAAAGACAGATAGTCCAATTGATCTCCAACCACTAAAAGCTACCAGTATTTTCCCCAAACTCTTGAATCACTAAGTTGGTTTAGAGCAGGTCACAAAATGACTCAAAAAATTTTTTTTTGAGAAATGGCAGGAGAAATGGCCAAGAAAATAACACGCAAAGCAAAGCTGTATTTAATTGATTTAAAAAAAATTGCATACAATAACAGTATTTCTCTTATAAGCAATGGAATATCAATCAAAACAAATCCAGACAGAGTAGAAAGCAATTGGGATGGCTTCCAACGCTCCCAAGAAATGATCTCTCCTAATTTGGGAACAGCCAAGATTTACTAGGCTTATGCTTTTACGGCTCTTTCCCCTTCCATAACTGAAAAAAATAGAGGCAGAGCCTTAGCCAACTGGGCCATTTGACTCTTCTTTCCAGAGAATTTAAAACTTGGAGTGGAGAATGACAGAGACTGGGAGCCACTGAAGTTGAGGCATGCTAATGACAGCACTCTAGGAGTGGCCATAAACTTCTGCTGATGAGGTCCTAGAACAGTAGTAGGTTTGGGGTTGTGCTTTGAATTATGAAATAATCCAGTATCCTTCCACTATCTATTTTGCTTAAGTTAGAGAAAAGTTGATTTCTATTACAAAAAACAAAATTTTTTAACTCATATACCTAGTAAACAGGATACAGAGTGAACAGCAAAAACAGAGGACTATAGGGTGTCCTCTCAAAAACAGATCACCCTATAGGGTGATCACTTAAAAGTTAGTAGAAACAAGAACCAAAATTTTGAATGGCCTAAAAAAAAAAAAAGGCCAGAGAAAGAATATTGTAGGGAGACAATTCCGCAAAATATCTTGCCAACAAAGGTACTGATAACATTTGTTCTGGACTATCTTTTCAACGATGTTTGTATAGTGATAGTGAACAGCCCCGAAAGAGGGAGACAGTGTCTCCTTCCAGAGTGGAGAACAGGTTACTGTCCAATATAATAAAGATAATGTTTCCCTACAGGGCAAATATCTGACAGGTTTGCTTGCAGTCCACTGTAAAACATTTGGGTTCCCTATGCTTTGTGTTCCTCTCTTGTGACACGTCCAGCTGGGTTGCTCTGCACTGCCCCACAGGCCTTGGGGGCAAGGGAAGCAAAGCCAGCATAAAGCTTCTGTTGCTTGCCTCACTGCGAGTAATAACTCCCTTGTCTCTGACCTAGAAGTCACATGTCTTCTGCCAGCATCTGTTACACTGTGGCCGGCTAACATCTCAGCTTTAAAGCAGAGAAAATTTCAGACCCTCCACAGTTCTTGACAAACATTTCGAAGAAAAATACATATCAGAATGGAGCTGCCTCGGATCTGTATTCCTGTCTTTCAAGTTGCCTAGCAACTAGTTGGTCGCCACTGATCTGACACTGCAGTAACGAAAGACCACGCTATGTAGAAAAGTGTGATTGACCTACATGCTTCTAGATCACAGAGATTGTCTGATTCGTCTCCGTATCTCCTTTATCACTTAGCCCAATACCTAATATAGACTGTATGCTCGATGATTTTATGTTGAGCAAATTGTTAAATCAAAGAAATAACTATAAAAATGACTCTGCTGGGATACGTATGGAATTCTAACTGAGATAGTTTTAAATCTGTAGCATAAGTACGTTCCCTCAGAATCATTCTGTTCTTCAAGTTCACTTAATTGTGAATAATAGAGATGACTCAGGGAAGCTCATGCAGCAGGGACATACTTAAGAGTGGGAAAGGTAAACAGCTTTGCTGAAACCGGAGCCGGAATGTGCCTCTCTATTTAAGGTGGCTTTAGAGATCTCAGAAGCAGGAATTTGTGACTCTTTTCTCTGCAGCTCTACCACTAATCTGGTTCATTCATATTCTGCATGTTTGTCTTTTTTTTTTTTTTTTTTTTTTACTTGCTATCCTAATTCCTTAGGAAGAGATTTCAGTGCAGTTCATAAATCCCTTGGCAGCCTGTTAACTGATGACCTTTGAGTAGACATCCCATCAACTGTAATCATTAAAGTCATGTGGTATATAACACCTGGCCACCTAGGCATCAGAAGCCTCAGGTGGGGCTATTTTTCAAGGGGGTGAGGGCATGAAAGGCCATAAGCAACATCTCTATTTGGAGGTATGCATCCTATCTATCCTCTCACTCTCTTCCTGTCACTTCTTCCTCCTGAAAAATGTGTATCTTATTTCACGTGGTTTGAGTAGTTTGTTTTTAGATAAGAACGTAAAACACAAAAAAGTTCTTAGACATTAATTAAAAAAACACATACTTGCACCAAAAAAAAACTTGGGTGGTGGGGAGACAAAGAACATGAATTCTGAAAAAAAAGAAAGAAAGAAAGATAGAAAGAAAGAAAGAAAGAAAGAAAGAAAGAAAGAAAGAAAGAAAGAAAGAAAGAAAGAAAGAAAGAAAGA